>NC_056423.1:3072803-3375833 GCF_905147365.1 Aricia agestis
TAAGCTTATCCATGTTGCTGCCTTTGTCTGATTTGTTGGAGACGCCACTTGAAATTACACACCTCTTTTTGTCGGGGGTTAAAAACTGAAGTGTCATTAGCCATCCATTTGGTGGATGTGGCCACATGGATTAGCACGAGATGCGATGGTTTATAAAAGTAGCAAAAGTCTCAGTGCCTTTCTTGTAAACCAGAGGTTCTCAAACTTATTTTGTCTACCGCCCACTTTAACAACAAATTTAGCGCCCCCATTGTTTCAATTTAAAATGCATCCTGAGGAAATAAATCACCCCCCAAGCCTCTACACAACGCCCCATTTTATTTCTGGGTCCCACCCTTCAAACCTTCAGCGCCGACAAGAGGGTGTTATCGCCCACTTTGGGAAAGGCTGTTATAAACACTTATATTCTTTGTTACAATATAGTCAATATCAACGGAAACAGGTGGTAGAGTTTTTAGGTCGTGCAATGCAAGGGATGCAGGAGCTCTATTTTTAGACTACATCAGCTCGTGCTTCGTATACCAGAATCGTGAAGAATCTTGCGGGAACAGTACATTATATGGAAGACACAAAAAGCCTATTATTTCTTTACGGAAAACAGTATATAGTACGCATCAGGGACCATTACAGCCTTTTATACATGTGGAACTCTCCAGACTTTGGTATCTACTAAGTACCAACTAAAGTGTGAGACATAGCCTAGGTCCTTGTAGATCAAGGGTCTTCAAGGACGTAGGCTGCGTCTAAGATTTCCTCTAGAAGCTCTACCATCATCCCAGTAGGTACATTGAAAACCTTTTAAAAACATACATAAAAACAAATAATTGTGATCTACATTATCAACCATCTTTAGCCTTGTAAGGCGTTAAGAAGACCTGCTTAGATATTTTCTAGAATTATTAATTGCGAAGGAAGTGAGCTGGAATGTATATTTCCTCAACATTCTCATTCGTAAATCGGTTAATTAATCGACAGATGGCTGGCGCATTTTTTTCTTTTTTTCTGACGATCGTACTGCACCTGGCAGTTTTGAAGAAAAAACTTGGAAGAATTCTCGCGTCTATTGTAGGGATAAGTTGTTCTTTAGTGTTTACATTTCTAGAAAGTAATCCAAATTCTGAAATATTTAGGATAATATTGCCAAGTTCGGAACCATCGGGACTTTACAAAGAAAGCGATATTGAACTACTTGTCTGATCAAGTCTCTTGGTTTGGCTTAGAAGAGTTTATCTTTTATGCCATTCCAAAAACCCCTTTTTCGCCGGATAAGGCTTTAAGATTTTTTTTTAATGAAATAAGGGAGCAAACGAGCAAGCGGGTCACCTGA
The DNA here is from genome assembly GCF_905147365.1 of Aricia agestis. Taxonomy (NCBI): domain Eukaryota; kingdom Metazoa; phylum Arthropoda; class Insecta; order Lepidoptera; family Lycaenidae; genus Aricia; species Aricia agestis. Next base: position 3,074,131 of record NC_056423.1, read on the forward strand.
TGGAAAGCCGTCGCCCATGGACACTCGCAGCATCAGAAGAGCTGCAGGTGCGTTGCCGGCCTTTTAAGAGGGAATAGGGGAAGGAAGGGATGGAAAGGGAACGGAATAAGGGAGGGGATTGGGCCTCCAGTTAAACTCACTCACTCGGTGAAACACAGCGCAAGCTCTGTTTCACGCCGGTTTTCTGTGAGGACGTGGTATTTCTCCGGTCGAGCCGGCCCATTCGTGCTGAAGCATGGCTCTCCCACGTCTAAGATTAGGCCAAATTCTCCAACGCAAATCTTAGTCCGGCTAACACCATTGTAACAGCATAATCGAAATCGTACGACAGAGACGGACAATCGAATCGAGATTAGATACAAAAATATGAACCCATATTTTTATTCAAAGTGCCCAGTAGCAGAATCTATCACCGTGATAGATACCGCTGGTAAGGCGTCCATTAATTCATAACAGATAACATCGTAACGGCACCGCGACGTGACGGTGACAGTGCCCTCAATTGTGGGGATCAATCAAACCATTTGAGTACAGATCACTTACTGTCCAGCTCTGGAATCCCGCTGGCGAAAGCTATAGACAAAAAAATTGGTAAACAAATAGTAAGTAATGGTAAAACTGTATTTATAAGCGAGGTTTTTTGAGTAGTTTAATCAAAAGCCTTAGTGATTAGTCAACCTTTTCAACCAGAAAAAAACATAAGTGAACACTGAATAAGTGAAAACCCAAGGAACCAGACATGAATTCTCAGGTCTACCAATTCGAGCATCAAAAATACGTGGTTATCTAGTTTCTACTTATCAATATTTGGCTAGCAGGGAATGCGCCAAAAAATACAGTCATATTGCATTTAAAGCCAAGAAAAAATTGTTAATTACATTTAAATACTGTCAGTATAATCAATATCTATCTTATATCTGAAGAAGGAAGGTAAATTGCTATCATTAGATCTGCCAAAGGCTTTAAATATGTTGTAATCCTTCAATATGAATTCCAAGCAGGTCTAACATGACGTGAAGCCTTGGTCGACCCATATGCGATGGAATTTGTCCAAATGTAACTGTCCTAACATACATTCATGAAAATTCATACCGAGTTGTGAAGAATAGGTGTGGTGCGAGTGTTAGCGATGGCTTATATATTACCCGTGTGAAAGACTGGCTGAGACAAATGACGCCTGTATACGAGTTAGTAACTTCATAGGTTCGTTATTTGCACTAGTTTTTAGCCAAATTGATTTACATGGCATACTGCCAAAGTTTACAAGGAAGTGGCAAAAATATTCAACGTATGTTGCTACTAATCCTTATACTTCCTTGATTTAGCAGATTGTGCACTTGTAACTTCTATAGCATTTTCATAGTCTTTGCCCTCTGAACTTCCCCCTATATCCTTTTAACACAAAGATCCACGAAACCGCCTCCGCTATGCTCCCCGCTACCATCCCCGCTGTAACCGCGACCGCACCTCGTGTCGTGTATGACAATTCGTCGCGCGGACTGACCTACTCCGGGCGGCGCGTGCGCACCTCAATTTAGTTTTTATCGTGCCTCTTATTGTACCGCCTGTATTGATTAACAGACAAATAGATTTTTTGAGCGTCTGTTTTTTTGTTCTGTGACTTTAGAACTTTGTTTAATGATCCACTTTGGCACCAGGATTATGAAGCAGATAACGAGAGTGGTTATTTGGATGACGATTATCTTTAATATGATTTATCGTTTATATTTTCTCCTAATAAAAAAGGCAAAGAGGGAATTACCGTTTTTAAAAGAAGAAATATCTCTTGAAGCCCAAGACATTCTAACACCACTGACAAAATTACCAGCAACGGGAACCCGAACCCTCAGAATTCCTCCCACCATTACCAGCAAATACTAGACACATTGACATCAATGGTGACAATTTAAACTCCATCATGCCCTGATGTTGGTTACTCGGCCAACTAGCCTCATCGCTTCTTGAACCTTATGTGTATAGGAATAAGGGTAACCGTAGTGCGTCTGTTTTTTATGGAGTAATTGGTCCCGTGCCATGCGGACCTAGGCGGCCTGGTTTATTCTCAAGGCCAAATATCTTGGATCCTCTGCTTGGAAATAGAACTTTATCTAGGGTAGCATCCAATCGTTTGTAGTCCTATTATTGGCTACTTAGATGTCTTGTGAAAGTTTGAAGAATGCCATAGGACATTCTGCAGTAACTTCAAAGTGACCTTAATTGGATGTTTTGTCTATATCTTTGTAAAGCAATTTATAATATTCCATACGGTTAGAACTGTTTTTTGTGACCAAAGTGTCCTGACGCCACTGCGACCTAAATGGATCTATCAAAATCATGTTTTTACAGGAATTTTTGCGCACATAATTTTTCTATGAATTGAAGCGAAGCCAATTTTATTATTTGCATTCTGTAGTCATATTATACCTCTTTAGTAATATGTATACAATTACTTCTTCTTCTTCGTTTTTAGTCATTACCAGTAAGTTGTAACATAGCCTAGTTGTAACATAGTCCAGCTGTAGACAAAGATCATTTGGCTAGCCATTGTCGAAATTTTTGCTTCAGTTGTGAAACTATAGTCATTCGAGGTATTCGGCCGGCATGCGAGTGATGCATTGCGCCATTTGTTCTGTAGTTTGGACCATTACGTGGAATCCGCCGCGATTCATCAACGCTAACCAACCCATTTGTTACCATCGATGTACAGACACAAAAAGGAGTAGGAGTAAATGTGCTTTCCTGTATATTATCTATACTAATATTATAAAAACTAAAGTTTGTCTGTCCGTCTGTCTGTCTGTTACCTCTTTATACCCAAGCCGCTGAACCGCTTTAATGAAATTTGGTATAGAGATACTTTGAGTCTCTGAAGAGGACATAGGGTATGCCATTTTATTATAGACTATTTTGGGGCAACGAAGTTGCATTTTCTAGGGCATAATATGGCATATGGGTACTATCAGGAAATACAACTTTTCTATCGCCATCAAAAAAATCAATATTTCTTCTTAGGAACTAAAATATCCTGAAAGGTTCTTTATCTGAAAGGTTCTCTTCCATTTACTGTGTTCAGATATTCCTGATTTATTTCTTGGTAATATGTCTATGTTGATGTTTGTATTGTGTTTTTACGAGTTTTATTTAGACCTCGTAAAGACATAACGTACGTTTTTTCTCAACTGCGCCAAAATTCACCTTACCTTGTTATTTATCAATGGCTTCAAGAAATCCATAGATCACTTGCGAACGATTTAAGTTGGTATTTACTATTTACTGATCTACTATAACCTCGGGTTAGCAATTTGTTATTATCGAGTCCATATCGAGTCGATATCGGCGTATATCGATTTTATGAATTGTTGTATTAACCGCCGACAAAAAAGAGGGATGTTATAAGTTTGACGTGCCTGTCTGTTTGTCTGCTTAAAATTTTGGAATCCGGCGTTGTCTTTTAATCTCTTTTTTTTAAGATCCTATAGGTACTAACCCACTGTTGGCAAATGCCTCCCCAACATTTGTCTCGTTATAAAACCACCGCATTTCTTTATTTAACATTTTATGCTTCAAATACCTACTGTTTAACTTATTGTTTTTTTTTTTTTGCTTCCAGGTATGAGCCACAAAAAGGGATTATGAACTATGGTAAGTTTACATCTACGAATAATAGAAACTTATAGATTTTATTATTCGTAGGTTTACGTTTATTTTCATAAGGACATTAGTTTTAAACACGCGAAGTGACAGCCTGCGATCGAAGTGACGTTCGAGGTTTGAGAATAGAGCTCCAGGAAAAAGTTCGCAACTCCGTTGCGCCAAAATTCGTTTATCGTGCAGGAACCTTCCATTTTTTCCGAGATATAAGTATCCTTTGTCCTTTCTGGGGACTCAAAGTATCTCCATACTACATTTCAGCAAAATTGGTTACGCATTTTGGACGTGAAGAGAAAACAAACAGATACACTTTCGCATTTATAATATTAGTACGGATCCTTACTACGGATAAGATATTTCGGTGTAAATCTTGCTGAGTCAAACTTCTTACATCAAGACGTTGACAAAATCTTAACATGGGTTGAGTCACGTGGACTCGTTATAGGAATTTGTGTTGGCGCACGTACAGACAACTGTTTAGTTATTTCTATGTAGTTTCTATATAGCTCCTAAGTCTGGCGCATAGAGTTGAAATTACGTTAAACGGTACGTAGATCGTAACACACGTCCGACCCCGTTTACGGTCAAATGTTACGTTATGGGCATAGTGCTGTTGTCAATGCACATATAAAGGCTCCTCTTCACGTTGGCACATGATGAAAAAAAAATGATGGATGACCAAGATGATCGCCTAAATTTTTGTCCATCTCCAAAATCCAAATCTGGACGGGCCGCCTAAAAAGGTAGACTCTTGCATCGAAAATCTCAAAAACTGTGACGTTTTTAAAAAAAATGGTAATAATTTAGATACCACGGTGAAAAAGTGTTGTTCCCTCACGATTCCATTCTGAACACCATTCACGAAGTCTTTTGTTTGTTTAAATTTACAACTAATTGCGGATTGTATTCACAGTAAAGTTTACATGAATACTTCCCCAATACTCAAAGTATCTTGATTCCCATTAAAATTAGTTCAGCGCCTTAAGAGGAGTCCACACCGCCCTTTTTTCCATACAAACGTTGTCCCCTGTTTCCTCCCTGGATAATGCTAGTAGAGTTATATTTTTTTTCCTGAATATCAGCGGCCACTAATACTATGTCCCTATGTTTTCTTTTTTTTCCTAATTTAATTATTAAATAAGATATGAACGTTCAAAAACCCAAAAAAATGGACAGATTTTCCACTGTGTTGAAACATCCAGAAAACAGATTTGGCTAGATTAAAAAAATAAAACATAGGAACACAGCTCAAGCCTTTCTTTAATAAGTAAGTACTTAAATCGGTTCAGTTTTGGAGAAGGAATCAGGGGACAACGAATCGTTGATTTTCTGGATTTTCTGCAGTTGTCTCTATCGCGTTCTGCGGTATAGGCTTGAGGTAAGGGAGACAGCTATAGATATTACACGTATTTTTTTTTCATTCCTCTAGCCCCTGGTGTATACTCTTAAGGCCTAATTACACCTACAGAGTAGATTAGAGGCAGTGCCCTTGGCCGAGCACTCGGTTTGCATATTATATTGGTTTACCACTCGGTAATGTCGAATGTGTTTATACCAACCGAGAGCTCGGCCGAGGGCACTGGCTCGCCATTCTACTCGTTAGGTGTAATCAGGCCCTTAAGCATGAAGACGTGAAAGATAGGAATTACACGATTACGTAAACGTAGCATAGGACGCCCTGCAACTTGATGGACTGACGAAGCCATTAGATGAATGAAGGCTGAAGAACAAGCCAACCATCCTATGGATGGCGATGGAGAAGGCCTACGTTAGGCAGTAGATAGGCTGATGATTGTAAGACCGGAATAAGGCAGGCACTTGATGGATCATGGATGGCGCTCGTTAAAAGCCTACGTTCAGCAGGCAGGTGGTGGATCGATGAATATCCACATCTTGACTTGGCGCTAGTTAAAGGCCTATGTTCTGCTTGCTGATGATGATTAATCATTAAAGATCGGAATAGTTGATTATTCTGTTGATGTATGTTAGTAAATAATATTATCTCCGCGGTAACACCTCCGCCACGCTCTGTTTAGTATTGCAACAGCCTTACATAATATGGTAAGCCTATTACCACCTATTAAAATAATTTTAATGTAATTATACTGAGTGTAACAAAACAAAGTGATGATACTTAAGGGTCTGTAGTTCGGTGTCCTGTGTTAGACAAATCCGGGACACACCGTTAAACGGCTGATGGCAAGCCGCAGGTGGTTTTAGTGGGTCGGCTGGTGGCCAGGTCCACATACCCTCGGGGTGCTTCAGCTTAACTGAGGCACATGCTCAAGCCGGGGCACGCATAGAGCGTTTCCCCTGCGAAAAAAAGGTATGCAGTTGTGTCACTGCGAATGTAGCAGTGCTGAAACTGGAAAGGTTTCCTTTTGTACGGGATAATTCATGAATCGTGACGTTGGGGCATTTTCCATAAAAGCAAAAGTAACTCAGAGCTGCTACTTGCACAGCGAACTCTTTTTTTGCAGGAAAATGTACGGTTCCAACGAGATTTCTTGGAGAGTCTAGTAAACTTATAAGTCCTAGATAGCCGGCAGTCGATGTATGATGTATCAGTCGTGTATCCTCTATTCGTATTCGGGTCGCTCACATAGTTATTTATATCTATTACTATAGTAATAGATATAAATTCATAAATCGCAATCGCAGTGCAGTATACTGCACTGCGATTGCGATTTCTGCAATGCTATTAATTGTTTAGTTTTGGTGACCAAAGGCCTTCGATCAATCCGGCCTCCCTGTAAATGAATAACATTTACAGGGAGGCCGGATTGATCACAGGCCGATCAGAGGGGTTAGTGCGAGTTTTATTCGATCATACGCATCGAGCGCGTAAACGCGAATTTATATGGGATCAAAGCAGCGCCATCTACTGGCTAACGTGGATCAGTATCCACGTTAGCCTATTACCTTTGATCCCATATAAATTCGCATTTACGCGCTCGATGCGTATGATCGAATTAAACTCGCACTAACCCCTCTGGGCCCAAATCTCAAGCTTCGATTGTCGTTTCGAAGACAAAAGCAAGGGAATTAAATTTGATCAAATTATCATTTCTTCGTTGCGCGATTAATCCACATTCAATACTAATATTATTAATTCAAAAGTGTTTATGTCTCTCACCTCTTCACGCTCAAATGGTGTAAAAGAGTTGTAAGGATTTTGCTGAAGTTTGGTAGGTAGAGACATAATTTGAGTCCCGCGAAAGGACACAGGATACTTTACAATTTACATCAACTAGTACGTAATATTTAAATTGGTAACGTTATAACGGAGTGATAATCGCAGTATAGCACATCCTACGTAACCTAACATTAAGCTTTGTTTACATTCATATCAAAATCAATTGGAGTATAGCACATGCTACGTGGCCCGTGGAGGCCTCGGAGAAAGTCCTGTACTATTTGCCAGCTCAGCCGCGTACATCCTCCATAGTTATCGAGTTGTTAGTAATTCACACTAGAGCCACAATATACATGATATACAGTAGACCTGCCCCCTACCATGAGCTCTTATAGCAGTATTACTTTAATATTAGTTTTGGATGTCGTATAAGCAAACATGATCTCTATTTATATAAACATAAGTATGGTTTTTGTTTGTGCCAAATCTGAAAGTAATATTAAAGTAATACTGCTATAAGAGCTCATGGTAGGGGGGCAGGTTCACAATGGGCCAGTTTACGCGAGCACTCATTAGCGTGACTTTAGAGAATTTAAAATAGTTAGTTGTAACTTGTAACGTATGGAAAAAAACGTATAATGACGTTATAAATTATAAATATAATATCTGTTTTTTTTTATTAAAATGGCATACACGTTTCGCGACCGTTACCCATGTCCGTCACAGGCTGAGTGCGTGGGTCACTTGGACTAAATGAAAAAGTGGTGGTGCCGCACTATTTCAAAGAATATAGGTATGATAGAAGGCGACATAGTTAATTATATTTTTCACACTACATTATATCTAAATGCATTTAATTGAAATTAGCACGTCGCACGCGCGTTTTATTTATATACGTACATATTAGATGAGCACGTATTTCAAGGACTCCTTAATTGCCAACTTACTCTACTGTATGATGTTATTACTGTGCTAGAGCCCCGTTAGTCAGTAAACTAATTACTGACGGACGTGTCTCGGTTTAAGTTTTTGGAAGTCGTAAGGCGTTAAATCTCGCGACTCGCGTACCCATGTTTCTCACGCGAACCGTACATTGTTCAGAGACACGCAATAGGAGGGATAAGTGACTAAAATTTTATTACAATAATTGGTAATGACGAGATAAGACGAGGCACTACGCGATGCATTTTAATATTTTTCTCTTCATCGCATTTTTCTTCTTCATATTATGATAATAAATAGAATTGTTTAGCGATTTCAAGGACACGTATGCCCAATAACCGGATACACTTAACTTATATTTCCGGAAAATTACGTCGATACCAAATTTTATCAAAATCGGTTCAGCATGATGATGTAAATGACAGACGGACAGACACACTTTCGCCATACATATAAAGTATGGTTACCTACTGTATCCGTTATGAAGTTACTTTCTGCTCTGTACAGCAAATCACAGTTTCTGCCTCACAATTAGTGTCCATGGACTACAAGACAGACAGACTGACAAGCATATGAAAAGTTGTTAATTCTAATTAGATTCGCAGTTAAATTGGTCTTTTGTCAGATCTAGACTGCCGATAGAGCTCAAGGTAATAACTTGGTCATGTTATAGTCGCTAGTTGGAAATAGAATTTTACTGTCGAGAAATTTTGTATGCACCAAGGTTAAGGGGGCGACTAACCCTAAATTGTTGATTTTATAATTCATTTTTATTATTGAAAATAAGCCCCGAATTGTTTCATTTTCTAAAATTAGATACTACATTATATTGCCGAGAATTCGATCAGAGCAAAAATACGATATCTTAAAATTTTCTCGATAGAAAAAAATCACAAAGATGCATCTAATTTTCACGAACTTTTCATTTATTGCCATAACCGTGCATTGAACTAAGTTAATATTTAAACACATTGTATAAAATTCGATTATTGAGAGCGACCTAGCAGATTTTTAAATGTTGTATATTTATCGAGTTATTGAGAAAAAACTAATTTGGGCGATGAATCTGCGTCGTTTTTTTTTTCACCTGGCATATAAAAGACGGGCGTGAGTGTGAAGAGAGAAGGACGATGTTTGATTTTTGGGGTTAGTCGCCGTCTTAAGGCAACATGCGCATGCACAGGAACGTTTTCCAGCGCAAAATCTTAATTTGTCCTGTCCTGGGACTTTAATGCCGTAGACGTCTATTGCGCATACTGCAGCTAAACGGGTTCATCATGATAAACCGGGGACCACCCGGTTGGTTTACCTAAACTAAGGGTTCGATAAAGAAAACAAGAACAACTTTATTATTAGCACTATTTTTTTTTTATTTGGAAAAATCTAAAAGTTACAGATTTTAAATCAAATGTAATTTTTATGACTGCATAGTCCATACTCAGATAAATAAAATAAAAACTCACATAATATTATTATGACGGCTTCGCAAATCGCGGACCACTTGGAACGCGGCCACTGGTGGTCCCTGGAGACCACCAGTAGTCCGTGGACCACCTGTTAAGAACCACTGGTGTAGGCTACAGAGTACAGACGTACACAAACAGACACTAAAAACTTTTCTTACCGTTTTTCTTTCCCTGATTGGTGGTGAGTAAAGTTTTTGCAAAAAACTACTCAACTTCATCAATTTCGATTTTTTTGTAATGAGTTAGCTTTGCATTATAATGAGGAGAGTGTTCTGTTAACTACCCAAATAGTGTACAGTTACAATTGTGTATGAATTAGCATGTTTACAGTGCTGCGGCCTCCAAACATAAACTATTTCAGAAGTTATGAATGAAACATCTGTTGTTAAACAAGCAATGGATGTTTTTGTGGAATTTGTTTTCAGTATTTGCGCAGTTGTAGAATGTGTTAGTGATTTTGCATACTGGTGCCAAGGAGGCCGAAAATCTTGAAATCTCTATGGTCTGACAAAACCCTGGACTTTCGCTATAAGTCCTATCTGTCTGTGGTCCTATCCGAATTGAGATTCACAGCAAGAGAGAAAAGTGAGGTAAACTAAGAGGTAAATTACTAAAGTTTCAATATTTTCATCAGCTTTGTAGGTACTATCCGAGAAGTTGATTCCTAGGCAGATGGTGACCTCAGTAGTTTGGTCGCGTTACGTCAAACCCAACCGACAGAGACCATAAAGTTAATATACCTAGCGGAATAGAGAAAAAAAAGCCTGAGCAAGAGAGATGTCACTATCAGTAACACTGCGTGGTAAAAGGAGACGTGTGATGCATGACAGCAGCACTCTTTTTTTGACTTCCAGTCGGCACGTGCCGCACGTTGACAATTTAATCTCATAGAAATCATGTTCAATCACATACACATATTTTTACACACAGATGAAACCAATTTCGGTTTCGTTTGACAGCTCGAGATTGTTGCTCTATTCCGCTAGGTATATTAACTTTATGGATCCAGCCAATTAATGACGTTGGTCCGTCAACTGCCTAGGAATCAATTTCGTCGATGGTACTTACCTCAAGATGTCGGAAGATCCAAACTCTCCCAGCTGTTTATACCCGGGGCATTGATCTTGGAGTTTGTTTGGGCCGCCGTAAACATCCACACAAACACGACTATTTCAGTAATTTATACGTTGGTTCAACTGGTGTGATGGTTTCCACTTGGTTCTTATTTTGGAATAGGGCTGAGTCAAGGTGCGATTCTAAACTATGATTCAAATTGGAATTAAAGTCTGTGGTCCAAGGTTGAGGTAATCTGGGAATTAATTGGTGATTGATGTTATCTCTCTTTATGACAGAGAGTGTTGATTGCCACAGAGTGGCGCGAGAAAACCATAAAGCCCGTCACAGACTTAAGCTATAATATATATTAATATATTTATAGCTAGACATATTTTCTATACTAAATCCACATGCCACAGAAATCTTATATCTTTAAACGAGCATATATAATTGGAATCTCGGAATCGGCTCCAACGATTTTCATGAAATTTAGTATATAGGGGGTTTCGGGGGCGAGAAATCGATCTAGCTAGGAATCATTTTCAGAAAATGTCTTTTTATTCGTGTTTTATCGATAATCGTTAAACTGAAAAATGTGACTCTTCCTGACATCTAGTGGCGAATAATAATACTATTTTGTCAGCAACTAATTGTTTTAACGACCAGCAGATGGCGTTATTAAGTAACACGAAGTCAATGAGTGTTTGCTATACGGTACCGAGCAAAGCTCGGTCATCCAGGTACTATATATTATAGCTGAGTGTGTGGTCACGCGAAATTAGTATAGAAAATATATATTAATATGCCGAGCTATAAATATATTAATGTATATTATAGCTAAGTCTGTGACGGGCTTAATAGACGAATAAGATTTAATAAAATTATTTACTAATGTTTTTTTTGTATTGTTTTAGGTAAGACCAATGTTCGTCACGACTAAGGACCATACTTTTATTTGTCTAAGTTGGTAAGAATTAGATATTAATACACAATATTATAATTACTTAAATATGTATAGTAAAGTCATAATTAACCCTGTTTTCGTTTCAAATCTTGTAAAAACTCACATGAGCGGCTACCGTTTTAAATGTCACGGTTATACAGAAATATATTGGTGAATTAATTTAGTCAAGTTTTAATTTGTTTACATTTGAATTGAAACGAATTCACCTCATGAAAAAGTATTCATACGACTTGCAATTTCTTATAACAATGTCAAAGGTGTAACTGTAAGCCAATTTACAAGAGAAGCCAACTTGTAAATAGTAGAAACACACGTGGATATACAAATAAGCTTATTTCAGTGTCAAGAACTTGTCACGGTCAGAACACCTTAGTCAGGCATCAGAGAATTTATCAAAGTCAAAACATCTTAGTCATCGAAAGCGAATTAGCTTAGAAACTTATCATCAATGAGTTTCTATAATACTAGAGTAGCAATGTCTTACAAAAGATTCTCATAAATGCGTATCCACTTTTTTGTTCAAAAGACAATGTCAATTCATATATTCGTTATGTCATTATGTATGTGAGATATGCCTGAAGGCATCTTCGAAGTGGCAACGCGTTGCTACCGTAAACTTCCAGTCTAGTTACGTTAGTAACATAGAATATCATTGCTTATCATTATGTTAATCGTTGATTGTATTCTTGGCTCTTTCGATCTTCGTATGAATGAAAGAGAAGAGAATATTTTGACAAGTGACTGTCAGTGACGTTGATGAAATTAGAGTAGACTTAAAAACTCATGTGCACCTTTGAATTGAAAATGCAAAACTACACATAAACCCAGTCCACCTTTGTTGCCACTAGTTCTTAAACGAATCTCCTTCCTTTCATCCTTTTTAGTGCATTTTTTTAAATTACCCATTCAATTTCAAATGCTTTGGATTCTGAATATCTGGATTTTTCCAGCTCATGATATTTACCTTCAAAAGTAATTAAATACCCTGCAAAACAACACTTTCAAAAGGATTTCATCCAAAATATTCAATTACACCGATGTAAAAAAAACCCTCGTACTATTGTGACTGTCACGCGGCGTGGGCAGCACGGGCCGTGTCGTTGTCAATAGCCAGTGACCGGCCACTGTCCTGTTATAATGGCCATTCTCTGAGAGTGTTCAAGTTGCAGTAACAAATGTAGGCTTCAATCAATTTATCGCCTCCGTGGTCTAGTGGTATAGAGCGCGGCTCTTGACTCGGAGGTCGTGGGTTCGATTCCCGCGTTGGATACATGTAAATCCCAAGTTTGGTTAGGACCATTTCTGTGGTTAGGACAATGCAGGCTGATCATCTGATTGTCTGACAAGTAAGATGATCCATGCGTCGGATGGGCATGTAAAAAGTCGGTCCTGCGCCTGATCTCTCGTCGGTCGTGTCGGTCTTCCGTCCCACTGGGTTATGAGAGTAAAGGAATAGAGAGTGCTCTTGTGTACTGCGCGCACACTTGGGCACTATAAAATTACTCCTGCTTAGCTGGCTTGGTTTCAATGAAACCGGCCACCGTCACCGAAACCGGTGTGGGAGCCTATTAGCCTTCAATCTCCTGAATGCAATAATCGTGGAAAGGGAGGTTGTGCGTCATCTTAAATATGCTACTATCGTGTCATTTTCAATGCCCAGTCACCTAAAGCTGTTATGTTTTAATGACCGTTCACTATGTAGCCAGTAGGAGTAGAACAGTGAGAGAGTATTGGCTGGCTACTATTGTTTGTTGTGTAGGGTGTGGGAATAAGTTGATAATGATAACAGTAAAAGTACTGTGGAAAGCTACTCTCCTATGCAAACATAATCATGTAGGCTTCAATCTCCTGGATGCAAGGCCGTGGAAAGGGAGAACCTTTCTCCCTTTCGTGCGCTGTCTGAAGTCTATGTTATCAGTCACCGGCCGCTTTCACTGCAGGAGTAGAGAAGAGTAAGAGAGTATTGGGATAGGGTATTTAAACATAGGCTTAGGCAGAATACTTTAGCCTCCTTGATGTAATAGGTCAGCCGAAGAAAGGGACAAAATATGTGCGTTGGCTATGCCACCACTGTGTGGGCTGTAGGAAAGAGTAATGAACAGTGAGAGTACCTATTAGAGAAAGATAATGCTGACACTAGCATAATATTGTAGTCTCCTAAATGCAATAGCACAGGCAAAAAAGGAAAAAAATGTTTAAAATTTTAAATTTTCCAAGCATTCTGAATATCCTGAGATAAAAAATGTGTAATATAAACAAAATTTTTGTTGCAATATTTTATCGATGTCATCTTAAAGTATTTTTAAACATTTGCTTTGGAATGTTTTTCTCGGTCGCAACAAAAACAAAAGTTTATGCAAATGTCCTGCTAAAAATTCAAAGGTTATTATGATGTAAGCGCAAAAATATTTGTCTCCGTCCTCAGCACGAAACTTTTTTATTATTTGGATACTTACCTCCTAAAGTTTAGATGATTCATATTTGAACTCTCGAAAGATTATGTCCTTGACATTACGGGTAGAGCAAAGCCATAAGACTCCGTTGAATTGCGTTGCGTCGAAATAACGAATCTGCGTTGCTTTAAGGTACGATTATACTACTACTACATGTCCTGTCTTTCACTCCGTCTAAATAGCGTCCAAAACTGCAATGTCTCTATGTGGCATTTGACATAATGTCATAAAAGATGCACGTATAAACTACAAAATAAAAATAAAACCCGACATTTTCCAGTAGTGACCGAACTGATGATGACGTATTATGGCATGTCAGTTTTCAAACAAAAAGAAAGTAGATCAATATCGGTAATTTCATTTGGTTACTACAATGAAGGACAAACACACACAAATAGACAGACACGTTAAACTACACCTATAATAATAATATGTGTACGTAAAATGACACTGCGTTGCTGCACCAGAAATCGCAACGCCACAGAACAATGTGGCCTCACTCACAAGTCACAACTCACAGAGCTAACAAGAGCTTATATCAAATTCACACTTTTTACATAACCATTAAGAGTCCGTTTACGAAATTTTGCCAAAATTTTGAAGTAAACGACAGAAATAATCTATATAGATAAAATTCTATCCAATTCGAGAAAAAAGAAAAAAAAACAAATTGTGCCAAAAAACACGATTCAAAACAACCTAAATCTCACATTATATAACTCGCCGCAAGGCTAATGTAAGATTTAGGTTGTTTTGAATCGTGTTTTTTGGCACAATTTGCTTTTCTTTTTTTTTTCTTTTTTCTCAAATTGGATAGAATTTTATCTATGAATTATTTCTGTCGTTTTCTTTTTATGAATTACAGCTCCAAGTTGCCGAAATTAACAGCAATTCTTTGCCCATTTTTTCTAAAATTTTGCCGAGTTACATATTTTTTTACTCAACTATTTCATATTAAAGTGGTAAAAAGTAATTCCAACATTGTATAGACGACTTTCTCAACAGTACATTGTATTTTTTTCATACCGGTAAGACAGACAGAAATTTCAACATACAATCCATAAACAGGTGATATTCTAAACCTTTTACAGCAAAAATCACAAAACTGTCGCGGGTTTGAGTTGGATTATTTAAAAATACTTAAAAAAACAAAAATCTAGCTCCAACATTAGATTATAATTGAAATGATCTTACATTTTGTGTATTAAAACTTATAGAAATACTGTATTTTAACTGTTAAATCACGTCTGTTAATCGGCAAAATTTCGTATACGGACTCTTAACCATAACTAACACCCAAACAAGAAGTTGTTTGTTAGGAGTCGAAGAGAAAAAATAACTCCGAAGTTTTTATTCTCTTTCCAAAAAAAAAAACTACAATCAATTAATGTTTTCGAATTAGCTACCAATTTTTGGCACCTTCGTCAGTTTTGGTTCTAAGGAATAGAATCTAATAACTAATAACTAATAACCAAGAGTCAGTGACAACCGACAGAAAATTGAGCTTTATACTTTATCGAAGGTTAGGTTCAGAACTGGAAACTCTTAAAAACTGCGACCGAAACCACAGAATAGATAATATTACAAGCCGAAACTCCATAGTTGTTGGTCGTTCTCATCTCTGAAAATAAAAATGAAAGAAAAAAAATATAGAAATAATCTGGCCTCATTAATTTTATCTGGCCTACTACCGGTTACCTACCCTTCTCTATAGTTATAGTGGTCATATTATACAGAAAAAAAATCGGCTTTGATAATGTTACGAAAATCTGGCTGTCGCTGGCTCTCGATTATAACTTCTTTCTTGTTGTCTATCAAGTGCGTTTGAAACCTTATTCAAGCAATATCACATCAGTCACAGTCATTGTTACTTTCTCACTGTGTACATAACAAGTAATGACAAAAACACG
Source organism: Aricia agestis (assembly GCF_905147365.1). NCBI lineage: Eukaryota > Metazoa > Arthropoda > Insecta > Lepidoptera > Lycaenidae > Aricia > Aricia agestis. The sequence goes on from NC_056423.1 coordinate 3,089,709, forward strand.
CTATACATTACCTTATTCAAGAAAAACTTAATCTAGTCACAACTGGGACGGGTATTAGGGTCGAACGCTCATCAGTCAAGGGAAACACATTTTGTAACTTATTCGCCCGGTAATAAGTTGCAATTTTCAATACCAGCTATGGGTCGACTCAATATTTACCAAGGCCTTGCGAAAACCTCAAGCGCAAACGTGGCAAGCAATTGTCGCTTTAGGAGTGTGCGGATCAATAAAACATAATAAAAATAAAAAAACATTAATAAAAATAAAAAAAGGAAATATTCGATAAACTTTGCGTGATGCGAATGTGTGTCCGTCTGTCTGTCTGTTACCTCTTCACTCCCAAACCGCTGAACCAATTTTGTTTAAATTTGATATGAAGATACTTTGAGCCGGGAAAGGATACTTTTTATCCCAGAAAATGTACAGTTCCCGCTCGATAAGCGAATTTCGGCGGGTTTCATGCAGTAGATAATAAGTTCATAAAAACACAACCTTCCATTTGTCGTAGTTGGGTGAAACACATCCAATACAAACGAAAGCCGACGACAACAGCTCCTTTTGTGCATTGTTTGCGTTGTTGTTAGCGTGCGCTAAATTGCCATTGAAACGTGTTTTTGGGTATTACTCACACGAAAGAGGTCATGAGTTCAACTGAAATCGTGAAAGTATTTCTGTTATCAGCTCGCCAAAAGAATTCCTTTACAAATCCTTAAATATTGGGTGTATAAATGCAGAATTTTAAGAAGCTGACTGTATTTTGCAGCGGTTTATGCGCTTTTCATTGTTGGAGCTTCTTTAGAAAATGCTGGATGATACTAATTTCATCAAAAACACCCATATAATTAACAAGTCTAACATCCCAATGAAACAAACCTCAATAATTAAGGAATAGACCCTTAAAAGAACTACGTAAATATTTGGGAAAATGTTTTGATAGTGATATAATTTCTACTAAAAGGTGTAATTAGAGACAATACTGCTAAAAGATCTGGATCATAGCTGAGTCACATTAAGCAGGTGACGAATGCACATATAAAACAGACGAAAAAAGTACAGAACTCAACCCACGCTAGTGATTATGTAGATGGGTAGGGCTGAACCCTTTAATTCCTCACCGCAACAATGGTACTCATAAATAAACCTCTAATAGTCCACGCCATTATAACTTGTCATTATTTTGCGATACAAATGAGCTATTCGGAATATTACATATCATAATGGCACTAACACTACGAAAGGCACTTTAGGCCTGCCAGGATTAAATAGCTAGACTAAATCCATACATATAATAAATGCGAAAGTGTGTCTGTTACCTCCTCAAGTGATAAACCAGGCATACTAATTTGTGTGAGTATGGAGGTATTTAGAGCCCGGAAATGGATATAGGATAAGTTTATTGTACAAAATTATACTGTTACAGCGGCATAAACTTACGTATTTCAGCTAGATAATATATACTTACTACTAATAGGTAAATCCGAATGCAGATTGGGGCCAAGCCGATTTACATTTTACTTCTACCATAATTTAGAACACCGAAACCTAATCGGTGACGCTCGTATGGCTTAAACAAGGGGGGTTACACAAGGTACTATTCTCGGACATCTGTTACTTCAAATATTTATGTTTGACTTATTTAAAATCACTTTTATTTCAATGTTTCTTGTAAAGTTGTTTGAGATGTAATATCCTAATAAAGTACATTAATATTCTAATATTTAAAGATAATTTGTCTATTTTTATCGTCGAAATCTGTTTGTCCCGGAATTCGTGACTCACTTCTAGTTTCCGATCTATGGGCGGAACTCATAAACTAGTAATTTGTAAAAGTAATAGAATTTAATTTTACAAGAACATAAAATTTATCTTTTACAACCATTCTTATCGTGTAATTACAATGTTGTATCAACTGTATGCGGGATATTTCGTTATACTTTATTAGTACGGCGTTAGTTATCTCTACTTTAGTTATCTGTACTTTAGGAAACAAGTGTCAACGAAATCCATAAAATCTTGAAATTAACGGACCAATCGATGCTCGAATTTAACTCAGAATTTTAAAACTATAAAAACTGCTACTTAATTCGATTGTTAACACCAGATAACTAGTATACAATGATTTATGACAATGATTGAGTATACACTGTATCTCTTAAACATATCATTACAAATACAGCAGCTATTATTTCCATCTAGTATTACGTGGGTGTGGCACGCTTATCAAAATCTATGTCTAAATCGAAACTGCCAATGATTGGTATCAAATTGGTATTTATAACGATCGGCCGTCGATGTAAGGTTTTAGATAAAGAATAGTGATGGCGCAATTTCACTGGTCGGGACCACATGCGGGGTGCGGGAGATTTCTGAAACGCATGCCACGACCAATGAAAATGCGCCAATAGTTGTTATTTCCGCTGCAGGGACTCCCCGTATGCTGTATACCGTACGAGTAAACGACTAATGAAAATGCGCCATGAAGGCAAAATACTTTTTTTTGCGTCCACATAAATATTCAAGTTTCCAAGAAAATGCTCTCAGACTTTTAGCAGTTTTTTTAGTTCCTTCTACTGTCACTTATCTATACTTAATATTATAATTCTGCAGAGTTTGTTAGTTTGTTTGTTTGTTTGAACGCGCTAATCTCAGGAACTACTGATCCGATTTGAAAAATTATTTCAGTGTTAGATAGCCCATTTATCGAGGAAGGCTATAGGCTATATTTTATCACGCTAAGACTAATAGAAACGAAGAAATAGAGGAAAATGTGGAAAAAACGGGGGAAAATTATTTGAAAGGGCTTATTTGAATTTTGAACGCGCTAATCTCAGGAACTACTGGTCCGATTTGAAAAATACTTTCAGTGTTAGATAGCCTATTTATCGAGGAAGGCCATAGGCTATATTTTATTATTCTACGACTTAAAGAGCTAAGAAATAGAGGAAAATGTGGAAAAAACGGGGGAAATTGTATGAAATTGCTTATTATCTTAAGATTCTTAAAAACTACTGGAGCAATTTTTATGTTATTTGGCAAACATGAAGAATAGACCACGTTAAGGGACATAGGCTATTTTTTTGCGGAAAAATGTATGGTCGCGTGAATTTCCTAAATTACGCAAGCGAAACCGCGCGGAACATCTATATATAATAAAATCGTAGGAAAGTCAATGCTGTACATTGAATATTTTTGTACAATAATTAATAATACTTGGGACGTGATCTATTATACTAACGCGGACGAAGTCGCGGGCAACAGCTATATTTTTATAATCTTTATCTTAGATTTTCAATTGTCTTTTAATCCTATTTTAATAATTTCATCTACCATAACTTATATTTGTTATACATACATCATCTTTATAAGTTACATTATGAAGTGAACTAAAAATAACGCTAACTGTTCGTGCAATTATGTACCAGACAGCCATTATCATTTCAGCCACGTATGGCTTAGACGCGTCTAATAGAAGGGCTTAGAATGGTCGCAATGTCTGCCCCCGTCTGCTGTTCTATTCGTAGTCGTTTTACCTCGGAGGCTCTACGAGTGGTCCTTATGTCTTCAGCATAAAGGTCTTTTAAAAGGAAAATTGCTTAGAATTCAGCATGTTATGAAATAATTTGGATCTTGTTAGGATTTAAACCGTTTTACTCGCATTCTCTCCTGGATGTTAGTTCTGAGATGTGCGCTAACTGACACCATAGACAAAATGCTGGGAATGTTGGCACGAATGCATCGGTAGGTAAAGGTATATCCAAAACGCTTTAAAGGGTAGTTAAAAATTGTCTTCCTGTTTATATTCATGATTTGAGTGAACAAAATTCTGTAGGGAGTCTCTTTTTCAGCTCGAATTCTGGAAGTACCAGAATTTGAAACCACACCTTTAGATACCGCATTTTTGATAACATCTCTAATACCTATGATCTCTTAGGCTGGATTGATATGCTTCAGCGCGAAAGAGCGGCTTGGCCGCTACACCGCGAAATCATAATAGAGGCGCAGTCGCGCTGTCATTTACCTACAATTGCTAGTGATGTCGCGGTTTAGCCGCCAAACTGCGCGTTCGGGCGGATGCATAATATAAACCGAGCCTAGCGTCCATCGGTGTTCTTAGCCAATATCAAATTCATTCGATTGGTCTCCCAAGTAAAATTAATAGATATCTACCCAATACCTATCAAATTATTATTAACACTTCACAGTTAAACTCTTCGTCTCCCAAAAGCCCGGTTTTGTAACATGATCAGCATAGCTAGCACGGGGTTTCCCAGTCGATTCTTCGGAAGAAAGTAATGGCAGTTTCTTTCCCATGTCTACATATCTTTTTCCCGAGCATGGCACCACCCATCGACTTGAGTTTCAGTGGACAAAGACAAGAAACTCTTTCCATAGCAACCATTAAAGCAACGGCAATTATTCTTTTTGACATTTAGTTTCTTGGTTCTTTTTTTTTTATTATGGCACCTCGGCTATAAAACCATGGCCAGTGTAGAGTAAATGGCGGCAAATTAAAAAAATCGACGTGTAGCAACCTTGTCTATAGCCGGAATTATAGTTTTGATCTACGAAATACGAATAATAAAAACTAAGGAACTTTATTATTCGTAGTTTGTAGATCAAAACTATAATTCCGGCTATAGACAGGGTTGCTATACATCGATTTTTTTAATTTGCCGCCATTTACTCGACACTGGCCATGGTTTTATAGCCAAGTGCCATAATAAAAATAAAAACAGAATCAAGAAACTAAATGTCAAAAGCGGATCGTCATGCTTGACATATAGATTTTCAAAAGCGAAAGATATCGAGATACGAAAGAAACTTTTACTCCAATGTTTTTCCGGTAAAACTGTCAAAATTTAGTTTCTTTCGTTTGTCTACGTGCTTGTGCTAGCTACGCAGGTGGTCAGCTTGACATTATCGTCAACTACCGGTGTTACGTATTGATTTTGTTGTCTATCAGTTAATCTAATTTAAACTTTATCGCGGTGTACTAAGGTACAAAATGACGAGATAACGTTGATATCGCAATATATTATAATATGTGGTAATAACGTAGAGAATAAATAATACATAATAATTATTGTACTGTCTGTTATTTTCGTTATGGTCTGAAATGTAAACCGTTTACGATTTCAACGAACCAATCTAGACCATTCATGAACCTGGAAAAGAGTTCGCGCAGTTCGTTCAGCTCGAAAACCGTACGTTGTTCCATGAAAATATATTTTATATTCTTTCCTAGGACACAAAGTATCTATACCAATTTTTATCCAAATTGGCACAAGGCTCCGAAAGTACTTAACCGATTTTGATGCCCAAATGTACTCTATATTATATGATGGGAGAGATATACATACATATAGGCTTATTTTTATTGTGGGAAAAAGTATGGTTTCTGTAGGATTTCATTTTACGCCCAAGCGGGCAACATCAGGGTATATTTCGTAAGTAATTATGAGCTAAGTAAAGAACACTCACAAAAACGCGTTGATAAAATTACAGGTTGCCTAAGGTGTTGTAACCAGTAGCTTAAGATTATTTCAACACTTATTATTTTTACTTTTTTGCTATTAAGCACATGTATTTTTTTTACAAGGCTTAAACGTTGAGTATGCAATCAGAATTTTGAGAGCTTCAAGCTTCAATGGTATTAAGGATATGTGAAAACTTTTGATATTTTTTTTCTCGACTGTTTTTAAAGTCATTTCACCTATTTTACCTTACAAATACTTAAGGAAGTTGCAGATCTTTATTTTCAAACTAAAACACAATTTTGTTTATCATAATGGGTATTTTCTACCATAATAGTCTTTTAACGTTTAAAAGTTTGCTATTACTTGAAAGTTATTTCCTATATCGTTTCTACAAGTTTTTACCGTAAACTTACAATATTATATTCCGCAGATAACAATTTCAATATTGTTTACATCTGACAGGGCTAAAATTACGCCAGTGCTAACCTTAAAGGAATGCTAGATAGCCTTACCCATCGACCTACTGAGCAAACATTGATACAATCTTTATAGCCCAGCGAAACCGGACTGTCCCCTGATGTACAGCCATTATCATATTACAGAAGTGCAAAACAGGAATATATTATATCTGCTATGGTTCAAACCAACAGAGCAATCGCAAAACTTTGCTGAATGTTAAAATTTATGTTTTGAGACTCGTCTCGTGCTTTGGAGTAGAATTAATGATCCTTTAGAATCGAATTTACCAGGGAAATACTTAACAAGCTTTACAGTAACCTCCTGGTTGTACTTAGGTAAATAGTAGACCGTAGAATGAAATAATATTGTTTAGATTTTCAAAGTTTAATTTACTTCGTTGTTAAATAATTTTTCAGAGTTTACAAAATATGTTATGCTCAAAAACGTTCGTAGTTAAAAACCAATCAAAAAAACTTTGATGGTTCCAAATTTTACGCAATGCGTCTTATCCCAGACATGTCTATCCCGTCTTCTCTCGTCTGCTCATCGTCCGGTCTCTCTCGCACACTGCAGCTCCATTTACTCTTACCACCCTAAATTAAGGGCTTAATAGCAATCCTTGCTTCACCGCACAACTTCACTTTCGACGGCTATTAATAAATAGCCTCATAATAGGCGTCTAGTCCACGTAGATACAGACTTCGTGACAAGTCCATCAGGAGATTTGTATTGTTCCATAATTCATACTAATATTTACTAATATTATAAAATATGCAACTGTGTTTCTGTCTGTACGTCTTCACGTTTAAACCGCTGATTGAAATGAAAGTCCCTGTTTAAGACATGGAATTGTGCTTTTACCGACCTATAAACGAATTTTGGTGCGAATGAATTCGCTAGCAACATCTAGTATGAACTATAAAACCTCATTATTTCAATTAATAGGGTCTTAGCCTTTTTATAAATCTCGAAAATTGCTAAAAAACTCCAAATAATCTTATTCGAATCCAGACAAAGGCACTTCGTAAACCCAACAAAACCCTCAAAACTCTGAATAGCTCAACTTAAGCTAAACTCGAGCTCGTGCGTGAAGCGACCTTGTAGCTGTTAATTTATGGACAAGCTCATTAGGCTTTTGATGTCGTGTACAATATGTGGGGGATCGCCTCGGGGCATAAAAGCCGTAATGGCGTCATGATGAATGGACGATACGCTATAACTAGATACACATTTTGGAAGGAAGACTTGCGAGGTTGGGCCCGACACACCTTTATTGTCTCAATGTGGCTCTGATCTTGCCACGAGTGGTAGGACAGTTTTGCATGCGAATGAGACAGCCAGTGATGATGCGATATTCGAGGTATAAAAAGTCTGGTAACTCTAGTAATAGGGTGGACAAACACTGATAAGTCGCAACTCGCCACACAAGGGTCGCAGAGCCAGAGTATTTCTCGTAGTAACTTTCGTCTGTAGATTGCTATTGGTGGACACTGCAAAATCCAGCCGCCAATGCCTTGAAAAGCCTTCTAGAGCTGTGATTATAATGACGTATCAGAATAATGTAGGAGAACCTTAAAATTGTGAGTAACACATTGGAATGTGTTGTACAGTCCCCGTTTTCCTATTCGGTGAATCTAGTCCAAAGCAATATCGACTTATATGGAGAATGTTAATTTTTGCCGCGGCCAGAGGTCGTCGACCCGCCGCCATTTTGACCATAGACCATGGGATAGAGCAAACAGAGCGTGACATAACTGGCCACTTTGGTTATTTTGGTCAATTATATTTGAGCTCGAATATCAAATTGTGTTGTTCGTGGTAAATGTGTTTAGACGAAAGAAACTGTTTTTCTATGATAAACGATTAGGAGTATTTTAATGCGGGAGAGCTTTGCTTCGGAACTCCTAACCTCAGAGGAGGAACACTCTTAACTTCTAAATTCTATAAGATTGTCCCATTTAAAGTGTTTTAAAGTGATTGTCTCCATTATCCCTGACTACAAAGCTCTCTACTGGATGCAGTGTTACAAAACAAAGTGATAATACTATAGGGAGTGTATGACGTGACGTATAGAGTTCACTGTGAAAATAGCAGCACTGTAAGTGTAACTTTTTTTTATTTTCTATGGGGAAATTCATGACGCTGTGCGCTTGCTCATACAAATTACGAAAAAAAAATGTTCTTTTACAGCTTTACTTTTACTGTTAACTATACAAGAGATACATACACACCCTAAATTATTATCACTTTGTTATGTTACGCCTTATAATATTATAATTATTGTACTGGGCAACGTGGTGGAGATAAAAGTACGGGAAACAAACCCAAAACCCCACCCATTGAGCCATACCCGCTGTCGAAACATTGTGCTCCACATACCTTACGTCACTTCCTATTGCTGTTCGACAATCGCCAACGAAGGTTTAGCTATGGATTATGTTTTGCGGCCTTTATTATGTTTTTTTCACCTGCCCTTTTTTTGGACGTGGCATTATTTCGTGATGTTTTTTTGCAAAGTTTTCGTTGGATTTTAACTTTGGGTAGGCACTTAGGTAAGGCGCATTTGACAATTTAGATTTTAATAACAAATCCATCGTTTTCATTGGCGTGATGCCTTGACTAAATTCAGAGTGCTCTAGCGAAAATCCCAGCGTCGCCAGCGTTACTCCTTGGAAGTCTTTGTCTCTGTATAAAACTTTATAACATTTGATCTCTAGGAGGTCAAATCGCTCAAATTGGTGATGCCCTTGCCAGTCCCCCAAAACTCAAGCTCAGCTGGCGAGAGTCAAGTAAAAGTAAACTTGACCACAAACGAGTTATGGTAATTAATTACGTGTGGTGAGCTACAATGTTTCAGCTGGTTTCTGGACACTTTCATGGATATTATCGGTTTGTATTGTACTAGGACAGTTTTTGGTCAATTCTTAGAGTTCAAATACGAGACGAGTCATAAAATATCGTTGCATGAAGTATCCAACAGAAGGTCGATTTTTTACTGAAGGCACAGCTATTGTTAGAGACTAATTAAAAGTAAAAAACGTAAACAACCTAACACAGAACCCTTTTTTTGGACATCGGTTATAAATATGACTATCCTAGTTTGCTGTTTGAACCACATGCACCAAAAATTATTCGTGATGGTAGGAGAAAAGGGAAATCAAAACACTTGAAAATGTAAAAGGAAAGATGCATGGGTATAATATGTTATATCCGATTATTTAAAAAAGAAAATGGTAGGAAAGAGGGGAAAGACGAGGGTAAATATCATAATTCCACTAGGAGAATCCTGACTAGTCGCGATTGTGTTTTCCGCGTATCATGGCTCTCTGCCTAAAGCGGAAAGTTCAAAGTAGGAACTCTCGTTGGGGTTTAGTGGGTATGCCCGGGGCGGGCCATCACCGCTCCCAGGGAATCTCACATACTCCATCCCCAGACCGCCGGGGATGCGTAATTACATTTCCGCAACGGAAAAAAGGAGAATCTGAAAACGAAAGAGATTTGGACGGAAGCCACGGAAAACGTGTCAAGACTCTCGCGTCTCCGTCCTGCGCGGAAGTAGGAACACGGTCGGGTTTTAGTGGGTACAGCTGCGGGCGCTTACCATCTCTTCGGCCGTAGCAAGTCCCACATACCCCGGTGGTCCTACCCCAACGCCGGGGATGCGTAATAGCATTTCCCGACCCAGAAAAAAGAGGGTAGTTTCGCTTAGATAACTGCTTCACGGATCTCCTGCACTCACTGGTAGTGAAATATTATAGTAATAGTAGTCGCAAACGTGACACCACCAGTAACAAATACCACCGTGTCAGATAACCCCGCGATATGAGACCTTTTCACCACTTTCTACTGACGACTGATGGACGGAAAAATGAGAAAACTTTCAAGGCGGCTCTTATAGTTTTCATCACTGGTAGTTTTATCTGAATGAGACATTTAAAGTACTTTTTCGAACATCAACTGATTGCAACTTCGTTCTTTGTGAAATGTGTTGTTTCTTTCTTCCTTTTCTTTCTAAGGATGTTAGCAGCGACGAAAGAGTAATATATTAGGGATGACCAGCCTTATACTCCTTAGCTCTTTCCGAAATACGTAATTCTTTCTAAGGATAAGCAGCGACTAGTTTCCAAAATGTAAACAAGTATACATTCGCGACCAGCCAAACCACTTTCGCCGGCCCTTCTGCCCTACACCAACTTTCTGATGGCACACATTACTCGATAATCGATATATTATGTAATGGAGAGTTTAGTAGTTCCAGATCTACATTTTTTCTGAGAGTTTTCGCCAAAAAAAAGTTGAAAGGAATGATGGATGAATTTTTGGAATATGAGACTCTAATTACATTTTGGTATCAAGAAGATGATGGTATTGTGGGAAGAACTCTCCGACAATAGGCTCCGAGAGGCCGATCTGTCCTTTCGAAATGACGCGGCCGACGCGACCAGCACCCGTAGCATGGCTACAGTAGAGATGCGGAAGTATGTATAGACAAACTGCTGAGATAAACTGAATGTGCCTTTCCGATCTGTACCGCGGCTAGCCGCGATCGACAAAAAATCGAATATAATATAATATCAGTTTATCTCCGCAGTTTGTCTATACTTTCGCATCTCTAATGTAGCCATGCTACGGATGCTGCGTCACTCTCCAGAATTCACAAAACGCATTTTGTCAGCCTCCTTATTATATAACTTGGATGAACAATGAACATGAACTTAATTGCTAATGGTCACAATTTTGACATTACAACTTTTTAAAACACAATTTAAAAAGTATAAATGTCAAAATATTGACAAAACAACTTTTTAATTTGTGCCTTAAAAAGTTCGAACGCTAAAATTGTGGCCATAGGCAAGTTCGTGTTCGTCAAAGTTACATACTAAAGGGGCAGGTCTGCCTGCCATCAGTCCGGTCTAGCCTTAAAATGGAAATTAACTAAAAACTAAGATATAAATTCCGTAAAACCGTAAATGGCAGCGATCGTACATGTAGCCGGTGGTATCTGGTGTTGAAACTTTACCTACTTCTAGTAAATACTAGATATATTTTAGTACTTAGCAATATTCTCACAAGGCTTTAATTGTTAATTGAAATCTTAACCAAGAAGCCTTAAAATTAAATACCGTATTATACCTTACCGTGCTAATGAAAATTTTCATTAAATGAAAGTTAAGTAGGTACTTTAATTTAATGAAAATTTTGATGAAAACCTAACCTAAAAAAGATAATGCATTGATCGTATCAATGCATTATCTGTGAAACACTTCATTAAATATAAATTAAGTAAACACTTAAATTGAAGTATAACTTAAAGCCGTTACTAATCATCTGCGAAAACAGTAATGTTATGTATCTCTGCCAGAATCTGATGGCAAAAAATTGAAATAAAACCGGCCAAGTGCGAGTTGGACTCGCCCATGAAGGGTTCCGCAGCAGCAGTAAGGTTAATTTTTATGAAATTAAGAGGTTTTTGATTTATTTCAGTTGATTTAATGAAAGTTAAATTAAGGTTTTCATACCATTTATGACGTATAAAAAAAACTACTGGCTAGATCTCGTTGGAATCAGTTTTCGTTGGTAATTATTGTAGTAATGACAATGTACATCATATTTTTTTTAGACTTATCATGAAGTAAAAATTAAATATACTTTAGAAGTTAGAGGGTCACACATTTTACGACTTTGGAAGAGTCTCTCTCGCAGACTATTCAGGTTAGAAAAAAATGATATTAGAAACTTCAATATGATTTTTGAAGACGTATCCATAGATACCCCACACGCATAGGTTAGATGATTTTTTTTTTGTTTCAGTTGTATCTATGGGGACACCTAAAATTTTTAATAATTTTTCCATTTCTGTATCAAAATCTTAATGCGGTTCACAGACTACATCTACTTACCAAGTTTCAATAATATAGCTCTTATAGTTTCGGAGAAAAGTGGCTGTGATATACGGACGGACAGACAGACAGACAGACATGACGAATCTATAAGGGTTCCGTTTTTTGCCATTTGGCTACGGAACCCTAAAAGGAAATTGACGCTACCAATACTGGGGAAATTGGAGCAAAACGTTTGATACTTTTTTTTTCCTTATAGCGGCTGATTCTGTGTGTGATACATGCAAATGTAAAAAATATCCAATGATTAAGAAATTTGAGAATATTTTTTGAAAATCTCCCATCCAAAGCCATGAGATTCTGGTAGACCTATAATAATAATGTTGCTCCCAAACGGATTTAAACCAATTTTGATCTAGTTAGTTTGGATTCTGTTGGATGTGATCGGGAGTGCTGAGTGAATTTAAGATAATCGTCATCGATTTCCTATTATGTAGTTTAAATGTACATGGCATAAAAAACTAAAATAATAATAATAATAATATCTATGGACGCTTCACACCACGTCAGTCTGGCCCCGTGGTAAGTACCTGAAGGACTTGTGTTACGGGTACCAGACAACGAAAATATATTTAATACTTTTTTATAAGTACTATATATATCTTTAAGATTTTTATAATTTATTATATGATATATATATATATTTAATACACTTCCATGACCCAGGAACTTTGAAAACTTTTTGTTCCGTCGGCGGGATTTGAACCCGCGACCCCCGGCTTGAGCTACCGACAGCCCACCCACTGAGCCACAGAGGTCGTCAAATGATTCTTATAGATTAGAAAACAATATTATGTTGAAACTTTAGAATCGTTCTTGCGCACAGAATCAGGCAATAAGAAAGCTCGTTGAAGTAATCACAAGTGGATCGCTATTCAAATCAAAAAATACTGGTTTCGGTAACATTGCTCAAAAAAACATTGCAAAAACCCAACGACCTTTGAAATTCCTTCGCCTGCGCGAACGAAACTATACCCTATTATCGTGCGTCAGGGTTGATTATCGCGTGAACACGTTTGGGGTACGAGTTAAGAGTTTGGGGTCCACAAAAGGACGACCAACGACCTTGGATAGGCCACATGCCGGTGCCGGTTATACCGTTCAATCATATCTTTCCCCCGACATGAGCCTTATGTCGATAGTCGTAGGGATCATAATTGTAACTTCAAGATAAAATAAACAGGGTTAATTTTGACATTTATTTCGTTATCATAAGGGTTATACAGAGGTGAAATAATTACGAACGCACTGTTTTGGATACTTACATCTTGAGGTCCATCCTCAAGATGTAAAGATACTTCAAGTATCAAAAACAAAACCAGAGAAATTGAATGATACAGATGGCAGACCTTACGTTTTCGACGACCTCTGTGGCTCAGTTGGTGGGCTATTGGTAGCACAAGCCGGGGTTGCGGGTTCGAATCCCGCCGACGGAACAAAAGTTTTCAAAGTTCCTGGGTCATGGATGTGTATTAAATATGCGCGATGCAGGAATGTTAGGCGAATTGTGGGTACCGCCACAGTATAAAAGTATTAAATATTATATTTCCGTTGTCTGGTACCCGTAACACAAGTCCTTCAGGTACTTACGACGGGGCCAGACTTACGTGGTGTGAAGCGTCCATAGATGTTATTAGTTAATTTGGTCGAGCTATTTTAAGCCGACAACGTCACGACTTTTAACATTGGCATTAACCAATTTTGTCACACCAAAAATTGTATTACAAAAAAACATTTTGCAGAGATTATTATGCAAAGGTCAGAACAGAGGGCGCTACTAGCTCATACGTAAAATAATCCGACCAAAATCTGACATGTTGCACACGGCACACTCAGAATATTGACACTAAACGTCAAACGTCGAACAAAACTTTTTGTCTGATTGTGCTGGTGCCTGGTGGTGCCCCTAGCGAAAAAGCATTGCAGTATATCCTATTGGTTTCTGACAAGTTATAAGTTATATTATGTATGTATTAGTTAAACTAATAAAATATGTTTCCTATGTCTCCATACGTGCAAAAGAAAATCCCACCAAAACATTAAATGTAAAAAGGAGCCAAACAAAATATTGAATAGCCAAGCAATATATCTATCGTAAAAAGTTCTCAGATCACATTCAAGCCAAGCCTTCAACTTATTTTGTAAATTAAATCAACATTCAGTGAATTTATAAATAGTTTTCTTTATTTTATAATTATTATAGTGGCTCGGCAATGAGGTAGGTAAATAGGTACGTCTACAAAGTACAAATTCTATGACGATAGCCCAACAACTTTTGAACTTTCAGGAGGTTATTTGTGCAGCGATGTTACTTTCGATTGAGTATTACGACCTATCCCGGATTTTTTAAAACCATACTAATTATACTCCGCAAACAAGCGATACCGCGATATAAAGGGAGTGCTACACCATCTATCGAGCGAATATGAAGTGTACATCGTAATTCGCAGTTCTGATTTCATTTATATTTTAATCGAATTTAATTATCATAGTTTCATTGTTAACTTTGTTTACATTATTTTTTCCTTTTGTACGTAAAATAATTATTATGAAGTCGAAACTAATTTTTAATGTTCTTGCAAAGCCACAAACATAAAAATCTTTTCTTTTATTTAATAAAGTTAAATTATACTTTTCAGTTTTTAGGTTTTCTTGCCCAAAGGATGAAAACGGGAGCCTATTCCTAATGAGGCTAGACTTCGCTGTCTGTCTGTCGTCCGTCCGTGTGTCACGAGGCTAGATCTCGAGAACCGCAATAGCTAGATATTTTATTTTTTTACAAATTATGTACTTTTGTTGTCGCTATAAAAGCTAATAGTCCAACTAAAATAAAATAAATGATTAATCGGGGGTCTCATACAACAAACACGTTTTTTTGCCCTTTTTTTGCTCTATATCCATAATGGTAAAAGTAAGGTTTTTGAAAATTTCAGAAAATACTTAATTGTATTTCAACTTTAATAATAAGTAATAAGGGGGGCTCCCATACAAATTTACGGTACGGAACCCTATGTACGCCAGTCCGACTCGCTCTTGGCCAGTTTTTCAATTTTTCCTTTCATTGTGGATAACGACCTACCTTGTTGTCAAATTTCAAGGTCCTTAGTCTGCTAGAAGTACCTTAGAATTTTGATGATCTGTCAGTCAGTGAGTGACAAAATGTTGTAACTTTGATCATCCGTAACTATTAAACTATTTATCGAAATGTTATGTAATTTGGAGGTTTAGCTAGTTTCAATACTTGCTCCTAGTCACCGAAATTCTAAATCCCTAGCTTTGTTCAACATCAAAGATAAAGGGGGTGTGAAAAAGTCGCGAACCGCTTCGAGAAAAGTATACTACGGCCGTGCCTTTGCTAAAAAGCTTGGCTGGAGCACTGCCGTGCTCCCAGATAGAGTAGACCACGGAAAAGAAGCCTTCTTTCCGTGGTCTGCTCTATCTGCGCGTTTTATCAACATCGTTTCAGTAAAGAATATTTACTTCAGATATACGCCGAGTACAGTATAGTAGGACAATCTCTACTATACTGTACTCGGCGAAACATGGCGATAGCGGTCATTGACTCCCTGTCAAAAACTTGTTATTTTCTATTATAAGTACTAGCTGTCCCGGCAAACGTTGTTTTGCCATATAAATAATTTTTTGGTATTAAAAATAGATGTTGGCCGATCCTCAGACCTTCTCAATATGCTCACAAAATTTCATGAGAATCGGTCAAGCCGTTTCGGAGGAGTACGGAGAGGAACATTGTGACAAGAGAAATTTATATATAAGAAGATAAATCCGCGGTTGACAACATCTGACACTTCATTGTCAATCGCGGTTTATATAGAAAATGACAAGTTTTTGACAGGGAGTCAATGAGCGCAATCGCCATTTTTCGCCGAGTACAGTATAAAGATGCCAACGTACAGACTACAAACCTGTCTTCTTTATAATACTAGTAAACTTATACATGTCAAATAACAGAATATTTAATTATCCTCATATGTTTTAACGAGAGTTATTAAGCACTACGTTAAAACCTAACGAGACCTAAAACGCTAGCTCAATCTAAACACTAATTAACAAGTTAACAACTGCGTTAAATATTTAACGACACTTTAAACCTTGCAACGGGAAGTGAATAATTATATTAATCATCATTACTATTAAACTAGTTGTATAGATGACCCGGTGAACTTCGTATTACTTCCCTCCCAGCATATTTCCCGTATAAGGGTGAAGCCAAACGAGCGTAATTTGTGAGTCGCAGAATTTCGGCTGGCAGAAATTCTGCTGCATTTTGTTTCATACAAAAGTCCTGTTTGATTCACAAGAGCGTCATTTTGTGAGTCATGATTTGTAGTATTCAAAGATAATAACGCGACCGAAGTCCTCATCAAATTATGCTCGTTTGGCTTCATCCTTAAGAGGATACACCAGGGGGGGGGGGGGGGGAGAGTATAAAAATAGGTATTTGAAAATGTATTGATGTCTCACCAATCTCAAGTCTCCCACCGCAGAGCGCGATAGAGACAAACGACAAAAGTTCTAATAAAAGAACAGAAAATCTTTGATTCGTTGTCCGCTGATTCCTTCTCCAAAACTTAACCGATTTAAGAGGGTGACTAACCGAAAAAATCGAACATCGTCCTTCTCTCTTCACACTCACGCCCGTCTTTCATATGCCAGGTGAAAAAGGACGACGCGGATTCATCGCCAAATTAGTTTTTTCTCAATAACTCGATAAATATACAACATTTTAGGTCGCAAATCCGCTAGGTCGATCTCTCAATAATAGAATTTTATACAATGTGTTAAAATATTAACTTAGTTCAATGCACGGTTATGGCAATATATGAAAAATTCGTGAAAATTACATGCATCTTTGTGATTTTTTTCTATCGAGAAAATTTTAAGATATCGTGTTCTTGCTCAGATCGAATTCTCGGCAATATAATGTAGTATCTAATTTTAGAAAATGAAACAATTCGGGGTTTATTTTCAAGTATAAAAATGAATTATAAAATCGTCACTTTAGGGTTAGTCGCCCCCTTAAGTACTTTTTTTATTAAGAATTAAACCAAGGCTTGAGCTGTGTTCCTATGTTTTATTTTTTTTGTATAGCCAGTTTTGTTTTCTGGGTGTTTGAACACAGAGGAAAATCTTGCCATTTTTTTTTGGGTTTTTGGACGTTCTTATCTTTTTTAATAATAAAATTATGAAAAAAATAAAATAAAACAGGGACATGCTAATAGTGGCCATAGATATTCAGGAAAAAATCAAAACTCTACCGGCATTACCCAGGGAGGAAACAGGGGACAACGTTTGTATGGAAAAACGGCGGTATGGACTCCTCTTAACCTTCCCAGCTGAACTTCCATGAATATTTCAAGACTAGAATTAACCAAACCGGTTCAGCCGTTCTCCAGGTTTAGCGAGACTCACAAAATTTAAAAGTAATTTTTGTTTATACAAGGTGTCACAAAACTAAGTGATAATACTTTAGGGTGGGTATGAGTCACCCATGTATAGAGTTTACTGTGAAAGTAGCAGCGCAAAGTAAAATATTATATTTTTAACTTTAGTATGTGGAAATTCATGACGATAGGCACTGTATACAAACATACAACAGCTATACTAATCATAAAAAATGTTTGCTCCTTTAGCACTGCTAGGTACTTTCACAGTGAACTCTATAATATTAAGGTACGTACATACCTACACAGTACACACCCAAAGAGTAATATCAGTTATCACTAATATCAGTTATCACTTATCACTAATTTTTGTTACACTCTGTATAGATTTTCCTTTAATTAGTCACATAATAATTTTGATCACGGAAAAATATACGGTTCCCGAGGCATTTAAACGAACTAAGCAATACCTAGTCAGGCAGTCAATTTCTCTGATCGTACATTCCAGAAATTTCTCGCAAAATCAATTTCACATAACTCAGTACGTAACATAATGCGTTACTTAATAATTAATTGTTCGTTAAAATAGCTGTCAAGATTATCAGCTGATTATGCTTTGTATTCTGACTGTAATCGTTCAGGAATTCTGAATACTTCAGTTACATTCTTCAGTTTGAGAGCTGAGTAATTACTAATTAATAATTGAGTATATTTAAAATGTATTCGACGATTATTATGCATGAAACATAAAAATGAATTTGTTTTTTTTTTATGAAATAAGGGGGCAAACGAGCAAACGGGTCACCTGATGGAAAGCAACTTCCGTCGCCCATGGACACTCGCAGCATCAGAAGAGCTGCAGGTGCGTTGCCGGCCTTTTAAGAGGGAATAGGGTAATAGGGGAGGGTAGGGATGGGAATAGGGTAGGGGATTGGGCCTCCGGTAAACTCACTCACTCGGCGAAACACAGCGCTAGCGCTGTTTCACGCCGGTTTTCTGTGAGAACGTGGTATTTCTCCGGTCGAGCCGACCCATTCGTGCCGAAGCATGGCTCTCCCACGTTTTATTATAAATGTGAAAGTGTGTCTGTCTGTTACCTCTTCACTCCCAAACCGCTGAACCGATTTTGCTAAAATTTTGTATGGAGATACATTGAGTCCCGGGAAAGGTTATCCCGGGAAAAAGTACGGATTTCGCGCAATATACGAAGTGTAGCGTAATGGAGTTGCGGACGTCGTCTAGATTGTAGTGTTATAAGGACTTACATTAACTTGGAAGGTGGGGGCTTGTAAGAGCCCTCTCGAACCGCTTACTGGTAGGTACATCTAATGCTGCGTTTCTATGCTTGCCAAGGCTTGACCAGCGTCCACAAGCACAAGCGTGGAAAGAGAGTATCTGGCTTGGCTTGCGTGAGCTTGTGGATGCTTGTAACAGATCCGGTGTAGTGTCGGTTTTTGGACACAGATCAAAGGGCGCTTGCGGCAAGCGCTTGCGACGCGTTCACACTATGGCGCGCGCTTAGTAGCCGCTGTCAAAGGTTAAACCAAACGTAATAGCCGACACAAGCTCGGTGTCCGCCATGCTTGGATGTACGTAATACACTGGCGCATTCACAAGCATGTAAACGACTTCCAAATGCCATGCGAGATTTGTGGACGCTTGTGCCTTGTGGATGCTTGCCAAGCATTGGCAAGCATGGAAAGGCAGCATAAATAAAGTAGCAGAAAGGCACGGCGCGGTCAGCCGTCCCGTTACCGCGGTACAGCTGCGCAGGGCTGCCAGTTAGTTACTGGAAACTATTATGTGGCTAATTGATCGATAGGAATTATATCGGGGCCCGATTCTTGTTAATCGAATGTCGTTTCAGTCATGAGTGAGTGAGATGGTCAAGGGTGAAGGGAGAGAGATTCGAGTTATGATTATGAGAATCGATCTTTGTTGGCTATGGTTTCTGAAATCGGAATATTTGTCATGGAAGAGATCAACTTTTTAAGACTTTTTTTTTAAATTCTGATATAAGGTGCATTGGGGCAATCTCGTAAAGTTTTTGGAAGAGTGAGTATATTGTGTCATTGTTTCAAGTTTAGAAGACGAATTTGTATATATTGTTACCTATAACTGTAACATTTTAGTTATAATAAACATATTTCCATGTGAATTGTATATTTTTTAGTTCAAAAGTATTTACGGATTCTGATATAACTACCCCTTTAAAATATAACCCTATTTCTACTTTTCATGGGTAATTTCGAATACTCAAGGGGTAATTTCGAATAACAGCCGAAACACGACCTAATGTAATAATACATTTAAGGCACATATTTATTTTTATTCTATTTTACCCCATACAAAAACATTGTGCATACAAGCCATAGAAGACACCAAACTAAGTTTTGTACCGAAAAATTTTCGAAATTACCCCATCGGGGATGCAGATGTCCTCAACATTTGGAGCAAAGAAATAAATAGAATAAGAACAATAAAAAAGCCAACGAAAGTGTTAGCTAACAGAGATAGAACTATTAACCTATCAATATTCAGAAAATCAGCTGGTTAGGGGTGCGTTTTAGGGTTCCGTAGTCAACTAAGTTTTGTTGATTAGTGAACTAAAACGACTAAAACGGTACCCTAATAAGCTGTTTTTTGTATAATGATAGGTTATTATAGTTATATAATTCAAGAGTAACCTTGTCCTACAAATAGAACAATCCATATTTTAGGACCATCAAATCGGAATATTATATTATGTTGCGCACCCCTGCAAAAGACTATGAAAAAATTTTTGGGGAAATTTCGTTAACAAATTTACCCCACTGGGGTTATTTCGAATGTTTATTAAAAATCATAGCTAGAGCAACGTAACCTATTCTTAGGAAAGCAAAAAACGTCAAAGCTTCTTTAAAACAAACAAAATATTATGTAACTTACCTAATTTCTGTGTAAAACAATACGGGGTAATTTCGAAAATTTCGATAATCCCAAAAAAATCATAAAATTGCACTTGGCGCGAAAAAATGAACTTAGCGCACATACACTGCCGGCTGACGGCTCGAGGGAAAGGAAGTGGGGGAGGTGATTAAATTGGCGTCTCGGTTAATGTAGCCAGAGTTCAAAATTACTTTCTGTTTAGTAATTATTTGCCATTTTCGGAATATCCCCATTTTTTTTTTCTTCCGAAGTTACCCCAATGCACCTTACATATTTATAGCGTTTCCATAAAACCATTTCCGAAATTACAATTTTGTTTGTGTTGTGCTAGTTGTGCCTATGCTATATATAATAATGATAAAATATATCTTCTTGTCACTTCCTAAAAATATAAACCTGTCCTGGACTTTCACGAATATTTTAAGAGACTAACAAAATTTTATTTTTTTACATAGCTTGATCGTTACAATATAATATTGTTTAATTTTTGTTTTGCTTATTAAGTTTTTGTTTATATTTAATAAAATACATATTGTTATTCAATGCATAGAGGTTTTTAAAATGATCGAGTGTAAAAAATAAGTATAACTTATTTCAAGCTATAAGCTACAATCAAGCTATGTAAAAAAATAAAATTTTGTTAATCTCGCTAAAACTCGAGAACGGCTGAACCGATTCGGCTAATTTTGTCTCTTAAAATATTCGTGAAAGTCCAGGAAAGGTTTATATTTTTAGGAAGTGACAACAAGATATATTTTATCATTATTATTGGCCCACTGTGTCCCACTACACCCACTGCTGGGCGAAGACCTTTCTAAGAAAAAATATTGATTAGTGGCAAGTGGCAACCCTATTCAGTATTGACATGCATCAGGGCTGCGATAAGGATCGGACGTCGTTTATGAGATAAATATGACAAACGGTCACACTGTACCGAGAACTGGCCAATATGGCATTACGGGGCCATAAGCCATGTAACAGCCATGAAAATACCATTGATATGTCATATGAGTTATGATGAATAAATATAAGTAGAACTAAATACATTTAAAAATACGTGGTGAATACATTATATATTGCCTGCCGCAGTCAGAGACGAATGTTAAATATTAATTACTCCGGTGAACTTCGTGTCACTTTAAAACATTCCCTGGACTTCTACGAATATTTTAAGACCAAAATCAGCCCAATCCGTTCAGCCGTTTTCGAGTTTTAGCGCGACTAATACATTTGAAAATCCAGTTTTATATATAAGACTAGCTGGCCCGGTGAACTTCGTGTCACTTTAAAACCTTCCCTGGACTTCTACGAATATTTTAAGACTAAAATCAGCCCAATCCGTTCAGCCGTTTTCGAGTTTTAGCGCGACTAACACATTTGAAAATCCAGTTTTATATAAGACTAGCTGTCCCGGTGAACTTCGTGTCACTTTAAAACCTTCCCTGGACTTCTACGAATATTTTAAGACTAAAATCAGCCCAATCCGTTCAGCCGTTTTCGAGTTTTAGCGCGACTAACACATTTGGAAATCCATTTTTATATATAAGAAGATTTAAATGAAGATTTGTACATAAGCCCCATAAATTACCTGTTAAGTGTTAACTATTCATTAAATTAAAGTTTAATCGTCATTAAATGTCTCTGAGTGCGGCATTAAGGCTATAATTTCGTCGAAGTCTTCATTGCAAAAACATTAACTCTTAGTTAAATAAAATCAAAGTTAAATTAAATAAAATCTTAGTAGAAAAAAATAATAAAATCTTAGTTAAATGAAATAAAATCTTAGTAAAAAAAAATGTTATCTCGGATTAATGTTCCCGAGTTGTAAATTTTCAGCGGCAAAATTGCGGTAAATAACTACTCAATAATAAATTATTATATTACAATCAAACACTAAAATATGATAAATGATAATATTCAGTACCTCTATAAACCTATTGTCCTCCCCGCAGGCGATAGTAGATCCTATTACAGGGGGGGAGGGGTGAGAATCCGATCTGGTAGTTTCAGTAGAAAGTGTCCCAGATGCGGTGACCATGGTTTTGTGGTGGCGGAGACAATTCGGGATTAATGAACAGTTTCCGTGGTTAACGCCTTTCACGATTTCGGTTTAATTTTCTTTAATTTCAGTATTTAGTATTAACCAAGAAGGATTTTTTAAATTAAAAAATGTTTACACAATCCGGGAGTTGACAACTTTTTAAAAATAGTTTTAAGCGCTTCAGTTGTTTACAATAATACCTGTAAATTAAAATTTTATTCATTATTATGCCCTAGAATGAGTAAAAAATTATTTTAAATACTGAATTCAAAATATGTCACAAAAACGCGGCATTATGGTCACGTGATGTGTGACGTCATCGTTCATGAAACAAAACAAGCGTAGACAGAGCAAAAGATAGTTAAAGTGTTTAACCTAACAACTGTTAATTTTGTTTGACACTGAACGATGACATCACTACTTCAG
Source organism: Aricia agestis (assembly GCF_905147365.1). Classification (NCBI taxonomy): domain Eukaryota; kingdom Metazoa; phylum Arthropoda; class Insecta; order Lepidoptera; family Lycaenidae; genus Aricia; species Aricia agestis. The sequence continues at coordinate 3,112,342 of NC_056423.1, forward strand.
ATTAGCGTTTCCAATCACGTGACTTACAGTTAATAAATCCATATTTTTTTTCAATGTAAAATAAAATAAATCAATAATTATTTTTTCGTTATTTGTATTGTTTTAGAGTTTTTATTAATAAATCTATTAAATTTAATAATTATTTTAAAATTTTAAACATACTGTCAACTCCCGGATTGCACAAAGACAAGTGAATTCGATAGATCATAGATGTACAAAAGCACATTTTAGTATTTGGGATTAATACATAAATATTTAGATTATACCAGGTGTAACAAAACTAAGTGATAATATTTTACACCCTGTATATTATATTATAGGCTTTTAAGTCTAATGATCGTACTTAGAGAAATTAAACGATTACTTAAAAATTTAATTCAATGAATAGTTTGACAGAAAATCTATTAGAGTTCGGCCGTTAAGTGTTCATTACACTTGCTAACATAATAGAACCATTTGTAATTTTATGACATTATTTTTGATAAATATTAATTTTATGTGATAATATGAATCGGTTGCAGTTCACATATTTCAGAAGAAATTAACATATTTTGTAATTATCACTTACATTGGTAAATTGGAGCAAAGTCGTTGAAAATGTGACAAAATCGGTAAAATGAGGATTGTAACTTGTATGGCGCTAGGTAGCCATAGGGTCTAGACTCTAGCGTGTCAAATGTCGTGTCAGACAGACATATGACAGCTATATGGTGACATTTGGAAGCTATTTCGTGACATATGACAACTGTTTGACACGATAATTGACACGATAGACCCTACAGCTACATAGCGCCATACAACCCTCTTTAGTTATGTCCACACTGTGCACTTTCATCTTCAATTTTCGTCATCAACTTTCATATTGGCGCATTCAATAATTGAATGCGTCAAGGAACGCAACGCCAATATTGTCATTTTTGAAGTTTTGGATACAGCGAAAGTGAGGCATGCCCGCGACGCATGCCCTATGCGTCGTGGGCATGCCTCACTTTCGCTGTTGACTGCGCTATAACGCATGCCCTTGACGAACAGAAAAAGGCACATCGGGACAAAGCAATTGGGGCAAAATCCCACAAACTCCCAACGTATACTCACCCTACTTATCCAGATTGTATTGTAGTGATCTCAATGTGTCTGAAACAGGAACTACTGGTCGCATAACTCGCATTGTCCACAAGTTCAGCTTATCACGGTAACCGTACGGTAACTGGTCGGTAACTGTACTAAAAATCCTATTCGGGTCGCTGATAAGCCACGTCTATTGTATATCAAACGACGGAAGTACAGGCCTAGCAGAAATAGCGTCGTGTACGTATAGAAAAGAAATTGCAGGAAAATTATCCTTACTAATAAATAAGAAAGTATGTCTGTCTTGTCACGCTTAAACGGTTGAACCGATTTAAATGAAATTTCGTATAGAGATACTTTGACAGACGGGGAAGGACATAGGATACTTTTATCCCGGAAAAATGTACGGTTCCCGCGTTATAAACGAATTTATGCGCAATGAAGTTGCGGGCGTCATGATGTCCACACTGCGCTTTCATCTTCAATTTTCGTCATCAACTTTCATATTGGCGCATTCAATAATTGAATGCGTCAAGGAACGCAACGCTAATACCGTCATTTTTGAAATTTTGGATACGGTCGGAGGGCATGCGTCGCGTGCATGCCTCACGTTCGCTGTTGACTGCGCTATAACTCATGCATTTGACGAACAGAAAAAGGAACCACACTGTGCCTTACACAGCTATGTTACAAAGCTATTTAATGCTACTCTGACCTTCAGTTTTAGAGAGCACTTCTTAAATCAGTGGGTTTATTTATCGTATGTTTTATATGTGAAGACATAATATACAAATGTATGAATTAATTACGTAGGTGTACGTGGGTTGGGCGCCATTTAAGTTAAAAAGTTGAATAGTTGATAATTAATGTATTTTCCACACATTCAAATTGAATCCATACTAATATTATAAATACGATAGCATCAGTCTTTCCGTATGTCAGCGGGGGTACAATGGTCGCATTTAGCAATTCCTCTCAATCAATTCAGCAAATGAATTGTCAAAACTGTCAAACTGACAAATGTCAAATCCTGGTACAAAAATACAGAAATGAATTGCAAGCAGAGTTGCATTTTAAGATTTTAGAAAAATGAATCATATTATGATTCATATCATGATTCTTCAAAGCGACCATTTTAGTCCCGCTGTACAACTTTGATGAAAGTACTATTTTGAGTCCCAGGAAAGTGGATAAGATAGTTTTCATACCGATAAGATGTACTACAAGGTTATTATTGCCTATTGGTCGGCACGCGAAACATTCATTCGCCGGCACCTCATCCCAGGGAACTGTACACTGTACAGTTTGACAGGTAAAGGCGCCCTGGTGCGCCGTGGAAAGGCAAGAGGGGCGCCGTGAGTTGATCCTCGCATCATTATCCAAAGCCATACATTTTATAAAATAAAATTATAATATTACTTAATTATGTAAAGCTGATAGAAAATTACATAATATTTGTTCATTACTATTTACCTGCTTAACCTAACTATAATCATTCAAAGTGTTTATTTAGGTATCTTTTTGTAAGTAGAGTTTTTGTAGGTAGGGCCGGGCGCCGAGACAAAATATTGTGACGTGTAACTGCGCCGCAGTCTGAAAAAGATTGGGAACCCCTGAGCTATTCTATGTCCATTCGTAATAAGTAATAACTGAATTATTTTTCATGAAAATCCGGTAGCGTTTATTAAACGTGAAGAGGTAGGTAACATAAGTTTAAAGTATAAATATTCTTAACCTTATAAATTATAATATAACTATCTAAACGTATTCCTTATCAGAACATTTCGAGGAATGATTCACTTATCGCCATTATAAAGATTTTCCGATTTATCGAAACTCAAACGAGATGTTGGCGATATCGCGTCAGTCTCGACCGCGACGCGCGACCGGGCGCACGCGCAGCTATACGGTGCATAGTTGACAGTGTGTGCAGCGGATTGTGTGCTTTATACCGACGTAGCAGGGCTCATTGTGGCGTGTTTAGTGAAGTGTTGTGCCAGTGACGTCATAGTTTTGTAGCGGTATGTAGTTCGTATTTATTAGTAGTTACTAGTTAGGTTTGCTAATTAGAATAAATGCAAAATGAATTAGAGTGACAAAAATAATATATTTTTTTTACCAAAACTTTTGGTCAAAAGATTTATTTTATTTTATTATTAAGCATTAAGTTTTGGTGAAAAAAATAGAATATTACTTACCTACATAATATTTAAATAGAAAAATATCTAGTAGGTAGAGAAAAACGTAATGTCCCAAAATTATTTAAAGCTAGATATCGATCGTTCATCGCGCAAGAATCGATTTTGTAATATGTAGTTTGGAATCGATTCTACCACGATTCACTAAAAAGACACAGGGTAGTATATTTTTAGTAAAAACGATTCTTTATCAATTTTTAAATTAAGTATCCCTTTCATCCTACCAACTCCATCTAAATCGGTTTAGCGGGTAACATTTGTGTATAGCGGACAACGTAACATAAATTTGTGTTATGTATCCCATAAAAAAATGATATTTTTTGTTTGAGAACGAAAAAAGTTTATAAAAGTACGAAAGTTTAAAATACCAACTCTACTTTAAGGTTATATAAAGTGAATAAAAATATTATGATTGTTATATTCGTTTTAACAAGAATACAGAGAACAAAAGCAATTAATCCTTTTATAGCGTTTATAAACGCGTTTGACCTTCAAATTGTATCGTCATCGTTTGTATGCTAAATTAATGTGTTTGCACAGATTTTACATAATGTGAGCTAATTCTTAGTCATCCGAATTGAAAGGCAAAAAGATGTAGGTGGAGAAATTCGTTTATCGGATGAAAATAGTCCTTTTTTGGGATAAAACTATATACTTTCCATTCCCGGGACTCAATCAGGGCCCCCGCTACCATATGTGCAATGTGTGCAATGCACACGGGCGCCATCCTCTAGGGGCGCCAAATCGCCATCTTTAGGGGTGCCAAAACCAAGGACCCTAAAGGGGCGCCAAAATCCTTTTTTTGCACACAGGCGCCAGTAGCCCTTACGGGGGCCCTGGACTCAATGCAAACTTTAACCAAATATTTATTTTGGTTCAGTGGTTTCAGTATAGGTTATAAGACAGTCACACTTGTTTTTAGAATTCGCTAAATACAGTTTTCTTCTAAGGAAAAGTGATTTCCGAGGCTACTGGATAGATAAAAAATATTATATTTTTTAAGCATAGAGGCAGATTTACATAGAGTCAGTCCACACTCCACTGCCGTGTCAGTGATGACCTGGCACTGCCATAGTGTAAAGGCTGATTTTTATTGAGTCAGTGGCTGTTGCCAGTGTACTGTCATAGTATAAGGTTTGACGTGGGAGAGCCATGCTTCGGCACGAATGGGCCGGCTCGACCGGAGAAATACCACGTCCTCACAGAAAACCGGCGTGAAACAGCGCTTGCGCTGTGTTTCGCCGAGTGAGTGAGTTTACCGGAGGCCCAATCCACTACCCTATTCCCTTCCCTACCCTCCCCTATTCCCTTCCCATCCCTACCCTCCCCTTACCTATTCCCTCTTAAAAGGCCGGCAACGCACCTGCAGCTCTTCTGATGCTGCGAGTGTCCATGGGCGACGGAAGTTGCTTTCCATCAGGTGACCCGTTTGCTCGTTTGCCCCCTTATTTCATAAAAAAAAGGAGGGGTATATTACCACAGAATATATAATAGTAGTGATATTACTATGGTACTGTGCTGACTTAAAATCGATTTGCACTTAGGGTTGCCAACCATACTGTTTTAAACAGTATTATACTGTTTTTCATTAAATTATACTTTTTACTGTTGAAGAAAAATAAAGTATACAAAATACTGTTTTCAGCATCAAAATGTCAACACTTTATTATGGCGTATTAAACCAAGACGCTCAGACTTTTTTTTAAATTTCAAGTTAGTTTTGACAGAAGCTCTAATTAATTCCTCGATTGTACTGTTCATTTTACTAAAATACTGTTGAAAATACTTCAGAGATCTGAATATACTTTATTTCTTGCCAAACAAGATGGCAACCCTATTTGCACTATCTCCGATTGCAATTATTATAGTTCTAACTACAGTAAGCAGTTATAAGCAAGCCTTCTGAAGTAATAGGACAAAAGCCGTCGCAATAGTTCTAGAAAGTGTGTTTCGTCAAGTGCACTCCAGATAGCCGATAGCCGATACACTATCAGTACTATATCATACAGCTATATGTATATTATCTAAGAGACTAACAACAAGCCTATATCATACAGCTATATTGTGTTATCTAACAAGACATAGTTATTGTGATAACTGATAACTTATTGTTTTGGAACCGGCCATGTTCTATTTTGGGCTAATCTATCATCTTAGTAATTTAGTTAGTTGAGACAATTTGTCCTGGTTTGATAGCTTAGAAAACGGTTTAAATACAAAGACAAAACGTATATTATGTAATTATAACATCTGTATGTCCAGTTAAATGTCTAAAATAAAGAGAGTTGCCTATGTGGCCTGACATCTTTCAGAGCGTTCACTTTCCACAGGAAAATAAACAATAGAGATCAGATCCACTAATCGAGGCTTTTCTCGCGAGGCTGGTCCAGCCGAGGGATATTGGATACACACTTAAGGCCGCATATCCACCAAAGCTGAGCTATGCTGGCTTGCGAGAAATGTTAAATGATCCAGTAGAATCGCTGCTCTGAGCAAGATCAGAAAAATAAAGCGATTCTATCTGTCACAAAAACACCGAAGCTGATGGTTAATGATCAATTTAGTAACCACTAAATGACGCCCGCAACTCCGTTGCGCCAAAATTCGCGCGTGAACCGTACATTTTTCCGGGATAAAAAGTATCATATGTCCTTTCCCGGGACTCAAAGTATCCCCATACCAAATTTCAGCAAAATCGGTTCAGCGGTTTGAGCGTGAATATATTATGTAGTTAACTATGAAGTATGATAAACTTTCTGATCCACCTGCACTCGTGTAGGCGCTAGGTGGGTGAAGAGGCGTCACCGTGAAATATACACTCATTACTCATACATCAGTTAACGATTAACATATCATTATGATGGTAATTTGCGCTATTGATATGGTGATTATCGTCAAACAAAAGAGACCCGGACATACACACGTTTCTTACAATTGTCAGTCTGAGCTTCCTGCAGGCGTATGGCCATCGCACCTTATGCTGGCACTTCACATGGCTATTCGTATTTGCTATTGGCTATTTGTTGCATTTGGCAAAATTATTGACGTATAAACAAACATAACAAGCAAATAGAGGCTAATACGGCCTTCCACACATGGACGTCAAATACCAAACTTTTACTTGTTTTTGTTTACTTGCCTTTATGATCCTTTTGATGTGCGTCAAATACCGAAAAAGGTACGGATAATTTGGTATTGGACATATTTGTCAAATAAGGCCAATACTTTGTCAAACATACCGTCTACACATGGTAATTGTTTGGCGAATACATCAAATACGCAAATACAAATAGCCATGTGAAATGCCACCTTAGAAATGAGTACAAAAGATTAAAAATATTGACAGACTGGAAAGACAGAGACGAAACCTAAAATACAGTACATAGTTTATCTAACTGTATTTTTTATATCATTTTGTGTGTTCCTAAGTTTCTACCACCATATTATTGTACAAAGAAACCATTTCTATGATGGTGGATGGTATTATACTGGTAAGATCCGGAGCAGCTTCAGCAATCGGGATTATGGCGCTCTTGCGAAAGATTTTTATGCTTTCTGGCAAAACCCCCACATTGCTCTCTCTCTCTCTCATGTTACGAATTTTACTTCTACACGAACACGTCAAGGTTATAAGTATCGTTACGTGCTTGTTCTTTTTACCAGTTTCCTAACACTCTCCTTCATTCGCAGGTGACAGCCGGTGACATGGTGTGATGCGAGATGCCGTCAGACAGCGGCAGCGCGTGGGCCCCGCCCACCACGGAGCGGCGACTCAGCAACTCCTCCGACGGCAGCGCCGGCAGCGGATACTCTAAAGCTGTAAGTGTCAGCATTATCCTTGTATACTTACCTTAGTTTTGTTAATCTGTATCAGCATAATCCTTTTAGTTCTGCACTGTTTCTTGTAGCGGTAAACTCTTTTACTGTAAGCCTAGGGTTAGCGTAGGGCATACAGTGCGCCGGCAGTAAGTGTCAGTATCCTTGCAGGCCCGTTAGTACTGTAAGTGTATCCTTGTAGTAGTAGTGAAGTCTGTTACTGTAAGCCTTGGGTTAGGGTAGGGTAGGAGCTAAGCCGGCTAAGGCGCACTGCGCCGGCAGCGAATACTCAGTACCGTACCTAGTCTAAGGCCCGTATTTTTAGTCAGTACTTAAGAAGCGCCTCGGCCTCAAGGCGCGGTTCGCCTCTGTGATTGGTCCAAATTTTGACAGCCAACCAATCACAGAGCCTGAAACGTTCCTTGAGGCCGAGGCGCTCCTTAAGTACTGACCAAAAATACGGGCCTAAATCTGTAAGTTTCGGTCATCATAATGTATCCTTGTAGCGGTGAAATCCGTATGTTTCTGTAAGATCAGCTGCTGCGGATAGCATGAGATCATGTAGTCATAGCTGTAGGGACATTATCGAAAAAAAGTTGGCCGCTTCCATACTGACATTCGATAACTTCCATTACGTAGCTGTCAACAGGAACTCATGCTGACGTATTTCAAGGTTGCCCTTCTACATATTTCAACTGCTTCAAGTGCGGTATTCAAGTATTCCAAGTAGTTTGAAATATTATACAAAACGAAGTCATAATCTAGTTCTCAATATAAATGCCACTTATCAATTATCATTAACTTATCCAGTAAGTACAAAACTTTATAGACTTCGACAGATCATGACAGGTGATCATTGACAACAAAAAAAATATTAAAAATTCAAAAACAGAACATGGCGCTTAAAATTAATAAATACAGAATATGGCGCCTAGAATTTGGCGCCAACGTGTGCGTGTGACTGACATAATATCAAAGGCACGGGAAAGGCGATTTGGACTGGTTTATTTCAATAACACGGAAAGCGTTAACAGATATTTTATTATGTATACGGTATTTTTTTGTAAAAGCAGATGACAATGATTTTTACTTTTAGCGTTCAGCCTTGGAACTGAAAATGTCGTAGTCATAATGCGTACTGCGTAGGTTGATTAAAAAGGCAAGAAATTGCAATATGTAGGCGAAATATAAAGTTATGCATGAGAAATATCATCATCATCATATCAGCCTATAGTCGTCCACTGCTGGACATAGGCCTCTCTCAATGAACGCCAAGATGACCGATCTCCTGCTACTCGCATCCAACATGGGCCTGCAACTAAGCGGAGATCGTCGTCCCACCTAGTTGGAGGTCGACCTAATAGAAATATACGTGTAGTTAATTTTTTTTTAAAAAGGTAAGTAGTTGCTTCAATATGAAAAGTTTTCACTGTACCTAAATTCATCTAATACTCATGTCTAGCTACAAATCCACACTATCGATAAGTTTCCGGCCGATTAACGATCTTTTTCGCTACGGGCGTCGTCTAGTATTTTAATAAGACTCAATATGTTGACGGGATGCTGAGATCCACCATAAAACATAACGGGTATGCGGTGCCAAAAACCTCTAAACAGCTTTAAACCTGATAGACGATTTCATAATCAGTTGATCAAGTTATGCGCGCAGCGCGAATATGGGGTAAACTACCTGATAATCGCCTCTTAGAATCCTTGCGTTTATCCTCTTGAAATACTCACAAAATTCTTAATTATATATTTTGTTCTTTAATTTTCGTATAGACCAAAAGCAGTTTTTTGACATCTTTCGCTCAACAACGGTACGGAACCCTTCGTGCGCGAATCCGACTCGCACTTAGCCGATTTTTTTTAATACGTCATAATTTTTTAATTTTTCAATCTCATCTCGCTATAAAAAGGTATTGTGCATGATAACGGTTTATCTGAAACGTTACAGTTTGAGTAACTCGTTTGGAGTCTTCGATGCGTGAAATCCTTTCACTATCAGCGCCATGCTTTTTATCCAAAACTGGCATTTTGCGAAGATTATATCCATTCGCACCTTATTAAAAAGATTTTTGCGATTATTTTTCCGACCCAAATATCGACCAATAGAATTGCACCATTCGACGTCACGTGGTACAACCTACATGGTATTATACTGATAATTTTTTGAAAATTTTCTCTGGTAGTTGCTATATATAAAAAACAAATTCTAATTCTATTGGCCGACATTTGGGACGGAAAAATAATCCCCCGAATACCACACGAGCTTCAAAATTATCTGGCATATATATTATAAGTGATAATTTTCCGCCAGACAAAATTTTGTAGATTTTAAAGTATACAGTGTTTTATTTAAAACTAGATGTTGCCTGAAACTTCGTTGTTGAATAATGAATTATTAGTTGATTACGCGAAAACCGTAATTTTTTCCTATCAAGACTTCAAATAGCTTCATAACTCATCACAATCGGTCAAGTTTTTAACCCCCGACAAAAAAGAGGGGTGTTATTAGTTTGACGTGTCTGTCTGTCTGTTTGTCTGTGTGTGTGTATCTGTCCGTGGCATCGTAGCATCCAAACGGGTGGACCGATTTTGATCTAGTTTTTTTTGTTTGAAAGCTGACATGATCGAGAGTGTTCTTAGCCATAGTTCATCATCATCAGCCTGTTCAGTGCTGAACAATCAGGGTTTATCTGGTTCATGAAAGGCCGTGGCCACTTGTAGTCGTTTGATGGGTTTTATATTTCATTCTAGTTCGTGACATTTGTGAATATACAATATACGTATACACATAATAATGGAAAGTTGACTTGGTGCTGCAGCATCACCTGGTAATCAATAGGATATCCAACTCCTCGCCAACTTAGAGCAGAGGTTTCGTGTTTGGGCTCATTTTAATTGCGACAACCAGTAAGAAGTAGATAAACAGTAAATATTTACATGCTGCTGCTGCAGCATCACCTAGATTCTATAGGAACCGAGCTTTGCTCGGTATCCGATGAAAATGACATTTTCTAGAAATGATTCCTTGCTAGATCGAATATTTTTCTTTTAAATGCGCCCTAAACAACACACGGTGGAAGAGATCACCTCGTAGGTAGTCCTAAAGGTAATGAAACATTTTTATTGCTTTTTTCTTTGTAATTTTTTGACAACCCTACGTCTCATTTACCTACAATTTACAAGTGACAGCGTACGTCGCGAAAACAGACAGCGCTGACGGTGATAGGGCTGTCGCTCCCGACTTACGTCCGTTCACCTCAACACGATAAAACTTAAAAATAACATAAATAGACATTATTGCACATCGAAATACCATCCTATAGAACGACAACACACATTGGACCGCAAATGAAGACATAATATGTAGATGAAGTAGAAAATTAACATTTTATAACATAAACGCATATTAATATACTATTTTTCCCTTAAAAATAAACAAACCTTGTAACTTATACTACTGGCTATAAAAAAGATCCACATTTTTTTATTTCAAATCACAGATGCTTTAGGATCGGCAAAACGACCATTTTCAAATTGCTACTTATATTTAGAGCTTACCCAATTCATCCACTCCTTCAAATACGTAGACTGTAGAGCAATGAAAATTGTATGGGCAACCTTTTTTGACGTAGTTACTCTTCTATGTTATGGTATTTCGATGTCCTACCTCGTAGGATGTCGCCAATCCATCACATCTGCATATCCTCTCACGATATCCCAGTGCATACCATTTGAAACTTTCCTCCCACGTAATAAAGTTTATATTATCTCGGCGGGGCATAATTAATTCCTGTTATCGTAAATTATGCTTTAATTAGTGGTATTAAGGTGTAGATTGGAGTGAACGTGTGTAGTGCCTTTCGCTAGGGTTTGTCACGCGCCAAGGACGATGCCTTCGTATCTAGATGCCAGAGACAAATAAGTCGAGAGATTGTAATCATGCTAGTAAACAGTTTTTGCAAGTGCTACACTTCTGATTAATTAAGGGCCATACTAACTAAACTACTAAGGTACCGTACATTTTTCCGCGACAAAAAGTATCCTATGTGCTTGCCGAGTCTCTATATCCAGCAAAATCGGTTCAGCGGTTTGGGCGTGAAGAGGTAACAGACAGACACAATTTCGCATTTATAATATTAATATGGATATGGATGTAGTATTAATATGGATTAAACTACGAATAATAAAAACTAGGGAATCGTAACTCCCATACTATTACCGTTTTAAATTTGGTTCCTTTTGATCTGTCATGTAACGTCAGCCTAGTACCGCTCAAGGTCACCTAAATATTACAAATGTATTGAAATGTGTACCTAAGGTACACTTTTTTGACAAGTATTGTGGAGCATGTTTTTTGACGGAGTTACTTTTCCTTAGTTTTTATTATTCGTAGGGATTAACCAAAGATTAGCTACAACTCCTATAACAAGGCACAATACGCTATCATGACAGAGCAAGCAAAATTTTCTCGGTCTCGACTGGTCACCTTCAAAAATAATGTTATATCAAAGTTTTCACTGACTTCTAAAATAGAGGAGGTTCTATGTTCTGTTGGATAATGTTTTTCAATCTATACTCAATACTCATAATGTCATCTACATAAAATCCTTGATACAGTGCATATTCAAACATGTAGGCGTTTCACCTGTACACTGGTCGACCTTAGTGATTGTACCTTCTAAACGCCTTGTCCTTAACACCAGGAGGACTACTACGAAACCGTTTTGAGACTCAAACAATCGAACGAGAATGTCGCGTCCTGCTCTAACAACGTCGTTTCACGTTTGTTAGAGTAGGACGCGGGCATTCTCGTTCGATTGTTATTAGATAGATATAGTACGGGCCCAGGAATGGAATTACCCAAAATAATGCGGAAATTATAGACATAATAACGCCATTAATGATTAATATGATAATGTGATGTTAATAACCGATATTCTAATGGTTTTTAAATGGCAATAAAATAACCACTCGAATATTTGGAATTTGGATAGGCTCAAGAGTTTGTCATATTTTGTAAATAGATCGTGCCTAAAAGAAAATAATATAAAAATAATGTAGCGTTAGATTTCCTTTGCTGACTATGTTGCTAGGTGTAAGGTGTGGTCAAAAAACATGTGATTCAGAGCAGGGCTTCCCAAACTTATTTTGTTTACTGCCCACTTTGAGAACAAATTGTTTTAGCGCCCCCATTGTTTCAATTTAAAATGCATCCAGGTTAAATAAATCACCCCCTAGCATCTATGCAACACCCCATTTTTTTTCTGGGTCCCACAGCCCCCTCCTTTAGACCTTCAGCGCCCATAAGAGGGCGTTATCGCCCACTTTGAGAAAGGCTGCCCTAGAGGTAGGTAGGTACAAAGTATAGACTTTATAATAAGTCTTCTCAGTAGACTAGTCTAAAAATATTTTGACGCAACTCCGCTGCGGGCGCCATCCAGCTTAAAAATAAAATTTTCTTTGTGGTCAGGACCCACGAGCTAAACATATATATCTCTTAAGGGAAAAACCGAAATAAGCTTTAATATAAATTGAATTTTCTTTGTGGTCAGGACCCACGAGCTAAACATCTATATCTCTTAAGGGAAAAACCGAAATAAGCTTTAATATAAATTGAATTTTCTTTGTGGTCAGGACCCACGAGCTAAACACCTATATCTCTTAAGGGTAAAATCGAAATAAACTTTAATATAAATTGAACTCAACCATCAAGATATCTATGTGGGCCAGGAAACATACTCTTGACCCACTGACGAAACTGGTAACAATAACTGATTTGCATATCCGACAATCTAAATTATACCGCCGATTTACCGTTAATCCGTTATTAAAAATAACTTGTAAATATTAGTGACGCCTATAGCCTATATTATAATGTTAATTGTTCATGTTGCATATTCAGGATAAGTTTTACCATATTATGCATCATAATATGCATTATAATAATATGTTATTAAAACTTATCATGATCTCAAATAGATTCTAGGGGCCATTCATGCATAATGATAATCGTTTACGTTTGGTATAACTTACAAGTTACTAGTTACTACCCTACGAATAATAAAAACTAAGGTAAAGTAACTCCGTCAAAAAACATGCTCCACAATACTTGTCAAAAAAGTGTACCTAGGTACAATTTCAAAACATTCGCAATATTTAGGTGACCTTGAGCGGTACTAGGCTGACGTTACATGACAGATAAAAAGGAACCAAATTTAAAACGGTAATAGTATGGGAGTTACGATTCCTTAGTTTTTATTATTCGTAGTTACTACCCCTTGATCAAGAAAACTCACACAATACTAGAAGACCCGATGCACTTCGTATCATTTCCCTCCTAATAGTAAACCTTCCCTTATAGAATTTCCTTAAAATTTCTGATGATGATGACTTCTCCTATATTATATACCTTTCCTGGACATTCACAAATATTTCAAGACTAGAATTTGGCAAATCTGTTCAGCCGTTCTTGAGATTTAGCGAGACCAACCAAATTTTAGATTCATTTTAATTATTGTAGATTCATATTTAATTCGACCGCAACTTTTTTAAAGAAAGTTATACGGTAATCAGTGTGAAGTGTCATAGCCTCATAGGCCATGTTCTCACGGTTGTTTTAGCGGTATTGTCATTAGGTATCTACCACAAGAGATTATCCAAATTACACTATACAGTAGAGAAGCTATATTCTCTTCCTTATTATGATTAACTTACTGAGATGTAAAAAGCTATGAAAATAGGAGTTGCACTCCAGGAGTGCCGAAACAACAGCAGTTAGTCTAGTAAGTATTCATAACATTATTTCAAATGATGCCCAATCTGTAAAAATTCAGAAGTATGGCTATAGCGGTTCTTAAGATACAGCCTGGAGACACGTACAAACAGCGAAGTCTAGTAGTCCTTTTGGATAATGAGCCTTATGAGTGTATGAGCGCCGCGCTGTTATCAGACATCACTCATCATTCCACACAATATTCTGTCGATGGAATAGAGACTGAGAGAAGAGACAAACGAAGGGACTCTTAAAACTCTTTAAATCGACATTTTTGTCGCATTATTTACCAAGTACGTACTCAACCTTTAATCGAAGTACTCAACATAGGACACATATATTCGAGATATTTAATGTTAACTTAACTCAAATTTAATGAAGATTTTAACAAAAAACTCCATACATCCCTCAATTTCTTAACTAAACTCATAGTACGGGAGCCCTTGAACATGTTTTTTATTCCTATCAAGCTAATTTTTTGTGAGTACCTAGCTTCATTTTGATAAGACGAACAACATCTTTATTTGCGAAAAATCTTAAAAGTGGTAGCCTAACAGAGATAGAAAGGATTTCATACTTTGACTTGATGGTCCTAAAAATGGATTGTTCTATTTGTAGGACATTGTTACTCTTAAATAAGATAACTATTAACCTATCAATATACAAAAAATCAGCCTGATAGGGTTCCGTTTTAGAGTTCAGTAGTCAACCAAGTTTTGTTGATAAAAAAAAAGTTCTAGGGCTCCCGTACTATTAAGTTAAGCTATCATAAAATCTGTGAATGCGGCCGTTAGTGGCTCATGCAAATCGTTTTCATTAAGCACACGAGCGTTGAATAAACATAATAGTTCACACGAGCCGTTACATTCTGTATTCACATCCGCACGGTCAAACAATCCCTCGTTACGCAAGACGCCTCACACCGCCGGCGGTGTCGCTGCGACACAAGATGTGCGCTTTGAGTAGGTGTGTGATAAGCATTTAGCGAGGAAAACAAATCTCAGAATTATAATTGAAAAACCAGTGGATTGTGGATCCCAGCTTCAAAAGTCAAAACCAAGATAATAAAAATATTGTGACAAAAAACATAAAAATATGATCACCCGTGTTACGTATACTATTACTTAATAGAGATATTGCTGATTCATAGCAGATATGCGACCTGCGTTATTTGGACGGGCTATATCAAGTCATTGTAGTCGTGATCTCTTGACTGTGCTTGACATAACCCGAACAAATCACTGAGGTCCCCCATTTTGCCGACGAATAAATTTCTCTAATAGTAAGTACCAAAAACAGTCCTGAACTTAGATGTTAATATACATTAGAAATCATTTAAAAACTTTCTATTTTGGAAAGAAGTTCTAAAGACGAATTAAGTAAATGGTTTACAAATTTATGGAATCTAAACTATTTACATATTTTATTTATTGTTAGCTTAATCATATTATTTTGTAGATTTAAATTATTCAATACTTCCTTTTATTATTGTTTTTTTTTTTACATTGCGAAGCTAATCTCAGTCTGTACGAAAAATATAATACGCAAGTTGCAGCTGCGTGACTAAATTCTACAATTAATTACTGAAAGTTCAAGTTGGATAAAATAAATTCGCATATTCGATATTTGTGTGCGTTGCGTAGGCTTTATAGTTTATATTTTCCTCGGTTGTACTTCGCTCAACTCGAATACACACATAACTATAAACTAGAATATTAAACCATAGTTCACGCATAATAACCGAAACTAGTTATGCATAACGAATACGCGTGCACGCAGCGAGTGTGAAGCGCTCTAACGTGATATAACCCGCTTTCCTTCCGTTAACGAAACAAAACAATGGCGATTTGCTTATTACGTTTTAATGCGGCCTTGATAGCCGCACTAATGGCCGTTCAGGTATGTAGAATCGGAATCTTTTAGAGAAAATGTCCATATTGTTTGAGGAGAAAACTATTTACCTTCATAATATAGTTATGTTGATGTATATTTTTATAATATTGGTATTGATATGTACCAGCTAATACTAGGGATGGGTTGCACTAGAGGCGTGGTTAAAGTTAAAGTTATGGTTATAGTTAAGGCTAAATTTAACTTTAACCTTAACTTTGACCGGAGAAATTGACAGATGACAGCTGGTCCAACAAGGTTATAAATGAACGTGGGCGGGGGCGCTGCTGGTAAAGGAGAACTGTCAAAAAGCAGCGTTAGTTCCTTTTTTCGCCACGTGCATTGTGATTTGCGACCTTGTCGAGCTCTATGGTTATGGTTAAATATGGCGTCTATGGCGTCAATGCAAAAATATTTGACATTTTGCATTGAAGTTAAAGTTATAGTTAAAGTTAGTGCAACCCAACCTTAGTTGCGCATCAATTTGGTTATTTGCAGCAACCGTGCATTTTCCTCTAATATAATTTCCCGGGAATCAAATTAGTATTTGTATTCTGTATACAAAATGCGAAATGCACTCTTTACTTCTTCTCGCTTCAGGCCCTGGAGTGATTTCGATGATATTTTTAAGCGACTTTCAAAAAGGAGGAGGTTATATAAATATTATAGTAGAGGAGGGGAGGGTGCAATTTTTGAAGTCACTCGAGCGTCATGGAGACCTAGTAGGTTTTGTACATTAGGTAAAGGTGATAAAAAAATAATAAGAGCGTTTTTTTATTTTAGCGGTGGGTTCAGAAACTGCAGCCATTTTAAAGTTTTGAAAAAGAAAATATATTCAGAAAATTGCTTATTAAGGTAAATTATAAAAATATTTTAGACAAAAAGGACTAAATCATTTAGCTTAGAGCAAAATAAAATATCTGCGAAGCTTAGTTAAGAAAATATGAAGCTTTATTTTTTAAAATGTCCCTACAGGCTTACCTAACCTTTGAATCGTCAGTGCTTTATATGGAAGCTTCTTTGGGGTATTATACTAAACATCCCCTATCTTAATCTGACAGATCCGACGACATTTCAATATAAAAAATAAAAAAAAAATTTTTCATCACGTGAGAAATCTGATTTCTATACCATGTTAACTAGACACAATATTATGTCGGAAGCCTATGCAGTATGCAAGCTTAATCTAACACGCTCGAGCTACTACCGAAATCCCCTCTTCCCCTCCCCAACTATTATGTTCGTCTGTTTATATTTTTTTTTATATTTTCAACGATCACTTCGCCGTTCTCAAGATTTTTATATAATATGATGATAATATTTCAAGCCCCGTGGATCAACACAACAAGTTAGTTTTTATCGCTCCAATATGTACGGTTTCCGGCAAACAATTGCAACAATGTCGCTGTCATCTAGTGATTAATATTGCATTTAGAAATTTCCACTTGCAATAAACCCCGACCTTTCTATCGTAATTAACACGTTGATACGGCCGTGACATCGAGTTTGTTTCGCCTTATCTATCGTTATACTAGCTATAATAAATAATAATATAATAAGTATAGGCCAAGCACAATTAGTATTAGATCGCTTAACGAAATTTTGCGTGGGGAGGGAAATTCCCATACTTCCTACTCTGTTCATCAGTTTTAGATGGTTTTAGCCCCTACTTGTTGAGACTTTAGAATTTAGATCATAATATGAAAAAAATACCTTAGTCAAATTACATTAAATAGTTTCGAATTTCGATCGCAAAGTTACCTAACTTAATATTTTCTGATTTTGTCATCAAATTAAATTAATAATTAATTTTTTTCTGAGTCCCTACGGGCGTCCGCGTCAATACACTGGTTGCAGGAGATGGGAAAAGGTTAGCCATTATAAAGGCTTTCCACAATATGCACAGCTTATAAATTATAACCTCCTTTTTGTAAGTCGGTTTATTAATCACGTATCTCACTGGTTGTATGTCTGTCTCAACAAACACAACCTGTCTCACGTCGCAGCTCACAGAGAGTAACCCACATACATTGTTAGCGGTGTGAATGGTCTACGCGTGCCCTACTTATGTAACAAATAGCTTATACATTGTCTACACGTTGTCTACATGTGTGGAGTTAGTTTAAGGCTACTCGCGTTCAGGTACTTCTGTGGAGTCGCGTTATAGTTCAAGAAAATTAAATTTAAATGTACTTATGGAAAATCTAGCAAAAATAATTATCTATCAGGAATCAGGATATTATGTAGGTTACTCAGTAAAGTTATATTTAATCTTAATAAACTACTGAAAGTTAAAAAAAAAAACTACAATTTGGTGCATTTATTACAAACTGATGATAATATTATATTATATTCCATGTCAAAAAAGTAAAAATTTGTAAGAGAATTACGATTCAAAAGATTTGAGAATTTTGATGTTGCACCCGAGATTGTACAAATGGTTAATAATTTCTAGTACTTATTACTATAATTACTTTTATCTAGTTTAATATAGTTTCTTTGTTTTAATCTCGTCACAGTTCTTAATGGAGGCAATGGAGGGTCAAATTGGTTCCACCCGCGATAGCACTTCACATCTGTTTTGTGGCCCTTCACACATTTGATGAAGACAAAGACAAAGACAAAGACAAAGAAATATTTATTGCTTATAACTGTGTTACAAAGGTGAATTAGATTTGTTGGTTTCAACAGTTTACCCGTTCGGGCATGCAATATTTACTATGAAATGGAAAACATAGAGCACACATTCAATTAATTTCATTTTACAATAATATTACATTTAAATTTATAATTATTAAAATACATAATATTAATTTCTCTAATACATAATTGTTAAAAGTCATTTCATAAACATAAATTTACAATAAATTATATAGTATTTTAAAAAATCAAACATTATAATATTTGTCATTTACCTCTTTTTAAAATTATACGTCTTATAATTATTTATCACTATATAGGTCATTTTTCGTTAAAAAATTCGTCCAAATTATAGAATACTTTTGCAATTAACCATTTTTTTAGTTTATTTTTGAATTTAAGTCCATTTAATTCTTTTATTTCTGTAGGTAAATGATTGTAAACTCGTATAGCAGAAATATAAGCACTTTTGTAGAAAATCATATTATTAATTTTTGGAAGTGATATGTTGTTTTTATATTTATTGCGTAAGATTCTGTTTGTTTCCGATTTGAAGCTAAAGTATTCTATATTATTTTTAACAAATAGACATAATTCAAGGATGTATATGCCGGTCAGTGTAAGGTAATTTTTTGTTTTAAATATGTCCCTTAGAGATTCTGTGCTATGCATGTTGTATATAGTTCGAAGGCATTTTTTTTGCAGTGTAAATGTGGACTTGACGTTTGTTGAATTACCCCAGTATAAAATGCCATAAAGCAGCAATGGGTACACGTTTCCAAAATAGGCACTTCTTGTGACATCTGTATTTGTTGTCTCGGCAAGGATTGAGAGGCCATAGCAGGCACTTGAAATTTTTTTATTTATATTATTAATATGTGCTTTCCAGCTTAAATTCTGGTCTATTGTGACACCAAGAAAACGTAGTTGGTTTACTTCTTCAATGGCAACGTTTGAGACTTCAACGTTAAGCGTGGAAGGTTTACTTTGGTAACTTTTAAATTGCATAACATTGGTTTTTGAGAGGTTGACTTTTAGATTTAGTGATTTGAGCCAGTTAGTAATAGTTGTTAAGATTTCATTTAATTCCTTTATGAAGTCTTCCTCTGATGCATATTCATTTCTTATAAATATTGTCGTATCATCGGCATACATGATGCTAAGGTGTTTAGGTATAATGTTAGGAAGTTCATTAATGTAGAGTAAAAATAATAGCGGCCCTACTATACTGCCTTGAGGCACACCGAGTAATACCTTTTCGAAGCTAGACATAATCACCTCTAACATTTTTGTAGTGCAATCATATGTTTCTATTGCAGTAGCTTGCCATCTGTCATTTAAATAGCTTTCGATTAGTTTTAATGCTATGCCTCTTATTCCGATAATTTCTAATATATTCAGGATTATATCAAATTTTACACAATCAAAAGCTTTTGACAGGTCGATAAATATTGCAGCACATTTCTTCTTTTCGTTCATGTTATTCCATACTGATTGAAATAGTTTAAATATAGCCAAAGACGTGGTTTTATTCCTCTGGTATCCAAATTGGTTTTCATTTAAAATTTTGTTGCAATTTAAAAAGTGCATTAACCTATTATAAATAATTCTTTCAAAAATTTTAGTAATATGAAGGTTTTCATTTAAGCATAAAATTTTGTTAAACTGGTTAAAATGTATACTTACCTTTAAGGGATATTTTATTAGTAAATATGCCTCATTTTGCCTGTAGGAAGCTTTAAACTGTTGCACCCGCGATAATCGCGATAATATTGGAATCGCCCTTATCCTAAGACCTAACATTATGCCTATTTGACATGATATAATAGTGGTTACTGGTTTGTGATTAGCTTTGTCCACACTGTGCCTTTTTCTGTTCGTCAAGGGCATGCGTTATAACTTATAGCGCAGTCAACAGCGAAAGTGAGGCATGCCCGCGATGCCATGCCCTCTGACCGTATCCAACACTTCAAAAATGACAATATTGGCGTTACGTTCCTTGACGCATTCAATTATTGAAAGTTGATGACGAAAATTGAAGATGAAAGTGCACAGTGTCGACATAGCTATTGTCCTCTTATGGTCGCACACAGAGAGATTCAATGATTACTTAAGGAGTTACTTAGGTATAGGTTAGGACATATTCTAGCGTTCAGCTGATTTCTCAATACTGCGCAAAACATGATAATACATCAGACGAGTTTGACATTGTCACTGATTACGTTTTATTACACATGACTCAGCTATCAACAACCACGAGATAGATAATCTAGAAATTATTATTATTCTCCATATAAATATTATAAATGCGGGAGTGTATCTGTCTATTACCTCTTTACGCCCAAGCCGCTTTTGTTGGAGATAGAGATAGAGATGGAGACAGAGTACCGGGTAAGGACGTAGGATACTTTCATCCCGGAAAAAAGTACGGTTTCCGCGCGGTTAACGATAAATTAGTTTTTTTAATGAAATAAGAGGGCAAACGAGCAAATGGGTCACCTGATGGAAAGCAACTTCCGTCGCCCATGAACACCCGCAGCATCAGGGGAACTGCAGATGCGTTGCCGGCCTTTTAAGAGGGAATAGGGTAATAGGGGAGGGTAGGGATGGAAAGGGAAGGGAATAGGGGAGGGTATTGAAGGAAATAGGGTAGGGGATTGGGCGTCCAGTAAACTCACTCACTCGGCGAAACAGCGCAAGCGCTGTTTCACGCCGGTTTTCTGTGAGAACGTGGTATTTCTCCGGTTGAGCCGGCCCATTTGTGCCGAAGCATGGCTCTCCCACGTGTATTATAGTATGGATAATATACTTTATCCTGTCGGTAGTTTATCTATTCAATAGGGCTTTTGTTTTAATCAATTTGAGCTAACAGTTAACTAATCAAAGTCTATTAAACAGATAAGTAAACCGAGATTATCTTTTTAATTCTACGTCCTAAATCCAAAGTCCAAACTAAAAGGCAGTAAAGTTTACATAATAATTGTCCCTACACAACCAAGTTTAAAGTCATCATAAGGCGCGACACGTAGAGGCCAGAGAGTCCTCTCTTCCGTTTCCGGCCAGCTAGGGTGGGTTTCATCCCCCGGAAACCCACAAGTTCCGCTGGTATTCGTAAAAAAAAAACCAAAAACATGACACTGACTGAACATGACGTGCAGCTGACGTAATCCATACTAATATTATAAATGTGTCTGTCTGTATCAAAGTCAAAGTCAAATTTTTTTAACTCAGAATAAGTTTTTTTTAAACACTTTCCGAACGTTGATGCTACTGGGGCCTACCACCGGTTCGGGATCTAACCCGGCGAGAAGAACCGGCGTAAGAAAGTCGCACGGGGCCATCTTTTACCAAAAAGATGGAAAATTACAATGTCATTATGACTAAATAAAAAAAGTCGGTCTGGTACCGCTGCATGCCCAATCCGCTGAATTGAATTTGCTGAAATTCCGTATGTTATTTATTCTTATTAATCCCTCGATCGTGGAAAAACAAGACACAATAGATTTCTATTGTTATCGCGGTCGCCGGTGTCCTTATGGGGGTTGGTTTGGAGAGGTTATAACATTACGTACGGTATACAGACCCGGGGAAGGAAAGGACAGGGAAAGGAAGGCCATATTATGATGGGGATCCAGGAAAAATGTACAGTTCCAACTCAAAAACAGCAACGGAGTTTCGGGCGTCATTTAGTATAATAATTAATCCATGGTGACTTACCATCAGGTGTCGTTAGAGTCGTTTGTTACCGACAATACCACGGGTTAAGTTAACAAGTAACCTTTAGTTGATATTTGTAAGCTCATGTACTCAAGGCCTCTATGTCATTTCACTATGACCCAACTTTACTTATTAAGATAGGTAATTGGTTTTTTGGTTGCGGGTCACAGGGCAAAAGGCAAGGTTTTAGGAATGTCACGTTTGAATTTTAGCAACGTCAATCGAATGCAAAATTAACTATGGTTAAGGTTTGAGCAATGTTAAACACGATTAATGGTATTAGATTATGTTAATATAGTGTCACATCTATTTCTAGCCAAATGCCACCCAATTTAAAAATAATTTAACTTCGTCGTGTTATTCAACATGTTCGTTAAGATTTCGCTCCTAACAACATAATGCGAGAAATTACTAGTACCTACATAGTACTAGAGTCGCTTCTGTTCGCTGTCTGTTTCAGTTTGCTTATATCTTAGAAACTACGCAACGGGTTATGATGTAATTTTTTAATAGATATAGAGGAAGGCCTATATAACAGGTAAGTAAGTATAATTTTACCCCCTTACTAATAAACGCTGTATAAGCTTTGAATAGTTATACAGTGTTTTGTCTTGTTCAATCCAATTAAAAATGTCACTTGTGTGACAGGAACAAACCACTGTATAACTATTCAAAGCTTATACAACGTTTATTAGTAAGGGGGCTAGTGTTTAAAGCTGCTGAACGAAATTATGTTAAAACACACGCAGCTCGGATTAAAATTGGGATTAAAAAAAGTATGCGCGAACGGAAGGGTATAATTGACAAATTGGCTCATCTGCGCTCAAAGACGCCGCCATTTTGGATATCAATCCCTTAATTAGCGATTACCGGGAATCGGCGGCTAAACGACGTTTAATGTAGCGGGCGTTTAAGATTTAATTAGGTATTTCGGCGCTGCGTGCCGCTAAGTCCCGTTAATCAGTGTAAAAAAATTATGAAATATATTTTTGTTTTTTTACCGTATTGCAATTTGGAATACATGAATAGTCTACAGGATGCAAGCAATAACGATATTTTAGAATAATATTCTAAAATCTAAAAGTTATTGCTTGCATTCTGTAGACTATTCATTTATTCCAAATTGCAATACGGTAAAAACAAAAATACAATATACTTATATTTTATAATTTACGTCCCGACAGGCGAGAATTTATAAAAATGTTTGGTTTTTGTCTCTCTTTCTTCTTATATATTTTCTCTCTTTCGTTCATCGTGGCGACTTAATGCTAACAAGTATCAACAATAATTTTCATCTTGATTCTCCTATGTCGCAAGGATCGATAGCGGTATTCAACAACGAAAGTATTTTGATCTCAGGGAGCCTGAAGAATACCTATGCTAGAGCTTTTATGATCCTATCATGAACAAAAACGAGTTTAATTCTGTTATTTTTAGGTCCAAGTTTGTAATTTTTATGAACCATTAGATGACGCTCTCAACTCAGTTGCGCCAAAGTGTCTTTCAATTACCAATAAGAAAAAAAAATAGTCATCATGCCTGAAGTAATCAGTACATTGTACCAATTACCGATAAGACTATAAACACAGGAATGTGGGTCTCTGTGGCAATGGAAAAATAATTGTCTTGATAAACTCACCTTCCTTATCACCAACGTGAGTCAAACGACCAAAAATGAGATTCCTTCATTGATAAAATCATAAGTAAATTTTATCCGCATCCCTTTCTTTTCCCGGGACTCAAATCCTCTCCATACCAAATTTCAGCAAAATCGGTTCAGCTGTTTGGCCGCGGAGAGGTAACAGACAGACAGACACATTTTCGCATTTGTAATATTAAGATAATGCTGGCTACAAGCTGCATATCGAAGGTAATTCGTCATATAGATCGGAATCGCTGTAGTGTATCACTGTATATAGGCCGATTTCCCAGCTACACAATGGCGACCTTGGTGGGAGAAAGCACACGGGATCCATTGTCTTAAACGCCGCGTCGAATCGCTCTACTCGTAACCGAATTTGACGCGCGTATGAACTTTGACCTTCATTAACGAAAAACAGTTTACATAAATATAAATAGAATTTTGAAGATCTTGATTGACTATAATACGGTGGCATTAAGAAGTGATATCGACCTTGATTAACTCTAAAACGGTGGTTTTAAAAACCATTAATCGACCTTTGATCTCGGTTTAAGAACGCGGGTTTTGAGACGTATAGGAAATGTGAGCTATTCAACGATTGATTGGCCTTTTCAACTCTCAATGGTAACTAAGATTTTCAGTATTAAATCTTCCGTAAGAAACTTATTGAATTATTATGAAATAATCTATACTAATATTATAAATGCGAAAGTATCTCTGTCTGTCTGTCTGTCTCGCTTTCACGCCAAAACTACTGAACCGATTGTAATGAAATTTTGTATACAGATAGTCTAAAGCCTGAGAAAGGACATAGGCTACTTTTTTACTGAAAAAAAGGGTTGTAAGGGGGTGAAAATGCGTAAATTTGTTCAAATTAAGTTAGTTCCAAAAATCCATAATAGATGGCGCCGTGTGTCTCTTACATCGCGCTAATGCTTGCCCAGAAGTCGTTCTACAAGAGGTGGTATTATCTTACACTTCGTTTCGATTTTTTTCGATTGTTATTTCTTTTTTACATTATTTATTTAATAAGGCAGTACTTTATCTATGCAGTGACGTAACATTAAACAATTAATGATAAATAGTTTATGGGTAAAGTTGTGTAATTGGGGGGCTAAATAAGCTTTAAAATTTGGCATAAAATTAAAGTTTAATTTTTAAAAATGAAATATTATGTGCACACTGCACAGCTGTTTTGATTTAAGGGGTACCAGGGTTTTTTTCAATAAAAGCTTTTGACACCAATTTTGTTGACATCGCGCGCTATAAACTGAAGTCCACGCGGACAAAGTCGCGGGCAACAGCTAGTGTATTATATCTGTATTCAACCCCCGACGAACATAGAAGAGTGTTGTAAGTTTGACGTGTTTGTGTGTCTGTCCGTGGCATCTTAGCATCCAAACACTTACCTGATCGAGAGTGCTCTTCGCAATAGTCCTACTTCCTACTTCCTACTATCCTACTAATATTATTTTACTATCCTATTAATATTATTTGTTTGGATGTATGGATGTGTGGATGTATGGATGTTTGTTACTCTTTCACGCAAAAACTACTGAACGGATTTTAATGAAACTTTACAATAATATAGCTTATACATCAGAATAACACATAGGCTACAATTTTAACCGATTTTCAAAATGGGGGAGGTGTTATGTTCGTTTTCTTATATTCAACGATTACTCCGCCGTTTGTTAACCGATTTTCAAAATTTTTCTTTTGGTATATAGGGTATCATCCCAATTTGGTATTATATTCACAAAAGTGGTGATCTGATGATGGCTCCATAAGTAATCGAGGGAACTCCTCAAAACTTATAGGGAAACATGTGTTGACTTTGGTTTCGTGAGAAGTATTCTAAGCATATACTACCAACAAGTAAGATTTTGCACCGAGATATACCTGGTAGACCGTGGTTCGGAAGGCGCTGAGAGAACTCCTGATTCTTTATAGATACAAGTTTGGGAGTTTAGGCGTTGTTTTAAGAACAGAAATCATATGCTACTATGCAAACTACATTCATCATCATCATCATCATCATCACTACCATATTATACCTTTTCTTAGTCTTTTAGATCGAGACTCGAGTTTGTCAAGCGATAATTAAAAAAATCTATACCTACCTAATATTATAAACCTGAAGAGTATGTTTTGCTTGAACGCGTCAATCTCAGGAACTACAGGTCCGATTTAAAAACTTATCTCAGTTTTAGATAGATCATTTATCGAGTAAGACTATAGGCTATATTATATTATCACGCTAAGACTAATACGACCAAAGAAACTCAGGAAAATGTGGGAAAAACGGGGGAAATATTTTTTATGGGAAAATGTACGGTTTCTGTAAAATTCCTAATTTACGCAGGCGAAGCCGCGCGGGACATCTAGTTCATAATATTTTGTTATTTATAGTAACAATTAATCGCTTGCTTGAGCCTAGCCTAAACATACTAAGATGACTAGAATAGCTATGAATTTTAATGTACCTGCACTATAATTAATTTTAATCATTAATCTCTATAAATAACCGGAGATAAGTGGGAAGTTGTATTAAGTCGTTTCTAGATTATCTTAATCGTGGTTTATGGAACGTGTTCCTAAACCTGGTTTAGAAATTGTCACGAGTAGATAATATCGGCGTTATGATTTAGAGCCGGGCCCTGGACTATATTTAATTTACTTGTCAAATCAAATTTACCGTTATAGTGCAAGCGCGTGCCGTGTTTTCGGCGTAAGATCAGAGTAAGATTATTGTTTTATTGAATAAAGGCTTTGTATAAGTTATGTCGCAAAAAATCAATTAAGATTACTCAAGCGATATTTTTGCTGACCAATTTAGAAAATATTGCCTTGAATTTCATATATCTAGAGGCGCTGGATGGCGTCAAAACACGTTTATCGCGTAGGAAGTGTTCCGTGATGGAAGCGTGAAAATTCAACCAGATTCACAAAGATATAATTATTTATTATATTACTAGCTGTCCCGGCAAACGTTTCTTTGCCATATATGGTATTGAAGTGACTAAATAAGTATGTCACCATGGCCACGTCCATCGCTATCCCGTCGCACAAACAATGGTCGCCGTCAGTCTCGAGTTGTAAAAGTTTACTATTATTTATTCTACAAATGCACTTATCAATTTAAAAAGTACCCAGTAGCCAATTCTCAGACCCACTGAATATGCATATAAAATTTGGTAAAAATCAGAAAAGCTGTTTCGGAGGAGTACGCTATCTAACATTGTGACACGAGAATTTTATATGTTAGATAGTATCTCTTCTTGCGAGGTTTTTTGAATTGATTTGAAGTTTGTCTAGTATGTTTTTTTCGTTCGTAACAGTAATAAAATATACTCGCTTCCCTATTATGTTTCAACCGACTTCTAAAAAAGGAGGTTACATGTTCGGCTCTGGATATTTTACATCTAATATTATTATTTTTCTTTTCGTCCCGTCAGCGAGAGTCCCAACAGCTAATAATAGTCTTGCGTCCTTACTATTTTTTACACCTTTTCTTTTTTTTCGTCCCTTCCAGTACGTTCACCAGTTATAGATACTCGCCGGTCCAATAATTACGGCGGCGAGGCTGCGCCTTGACCGACATCGATCCGTTACAGAACCCCTACCAGTGCTGGTAATAGGATCTTCATTACGTTTCCCCCGCACCGCTCCGACTATAAGTGACTTGGAATATTTTTAAGGGGTTACACCTCCTAGACTAGGAAACATTTTGGTGGTAAAATGGTGTCCCCTTTCACTGTTGCATTCAAAGGCGAATAACAATTTCTTGAACGTAATTGAATGATGATTTTGACATAAGATCATATATTATCTGTCAAACCCTTCATTAAATTGAAGTTGAATCATCATTAAATGTCTCTAAGTGCGACAGTTAGTCAAGGAAAATTTAGAAAACGTTTATATATTACCGATCTTAAAATTTAATTATGAGTTTGACAGAAAATGTACGCAGCTTATGTCAAATTCTTCATTCGATCACAGTTAAGTAATCATTAAATATTTCTGAGCGTTGCCGTTAATCTGCTCAATTATGTGGCTTTCGTCAAAATCAGTCCACTAGTTTCAGAGACTAGTAAATGCAAACAAACGAATCTTTTCTCTTCGTATTATTTTAAAAAGGCTTACGCACGTCTGACGTAACAAATCGTTGATGCAATTAATTGAGTCTCACGTGTGAACTGTGAATCACGTGTCCTTTGACCCCATTGAACCCATGTCCTTTAACCTCCGTCTGGGACTCGGCATAAACACCCTTTATTTCTGTAAGCTTAGGAAGCACACATAGCATGCATATAAAAGTTTATTTCTGGGGTAGAAAAGACAAAGTGCCAGATTGACAAAAAAATCTATTATTTTGTCGCTAACATCTGTCAGTGATTCTATTCTTTCGCATTTTTCTATAGTCATGCTTTACTTGCAGATTACCCTTGCTATGATTTCGACAATGTGTTTGTATGTTAACTCTTCCCGCTCAAAACATTTAACCGATTTGGAGGAAATTTGGTGTTAAGGATACTTTCAGTCCGAGAAAAATACAAACTATAGATTTTATAGCGCAAACGGTAAGAATTGCAGTTCCCTTACAATTTTGTCTGTACATCTAAAACTTAAAATAAATTACTGACACGATCCGGTTTTACTCATCCATACCTACTAATATTATAAATCCGAAAATGTGTCTGTCTGTCTGTCTTCACGTCCTAACCACTAAACCGGCTTTGATGAAACTTGGCATGGGGATACTTTGAGTCCCGGAAAAAGACATAGGATACTTTTTACCCTGGAAAATCATACGGTTCCCGCGCGATAAACAAATTTTGGCGGGTGTCATTTAGTCGCTATCCAGTACTTCCATACTAATACGAGGGCTGCTATTTATGTATCCGGAATTTAAAAAAGAAACAAACATATATCATTTAATATGGTTTTATTGTTTTCCAAAATATTCGCCGCGATGATCGACACACTTTTGCATACGCTGGAACCAATTTTCATAGCACTTTTACCATTCTGATTGAGGTATCTCCAAAACGTGCATTTTGAACGCATCAACAGCCTCTTCGCGGCTCGAAAAACGTTGACCACGTAATTTGTTCTTCGCGTATGGAAATAAAAAGAAATCGTTAGGTGCCAAATCAGGGCTGTACGGCGGATGACCAGTCAATTCGATCTTTTGACCCTCCAAAAACTGAGTTGTTTCAGCTGAGGTGTGACAGCTAGCATTGTCGTGATGTAATATGATTCTGCGTTGTCAGTTGTCCTTTCTTATTTCTTCAAAGACTTCTGGTAAACAAATGGTCGTATACCATTCAGAATTAACCGTTTTACGATTCTCTAATGGCACTGTAGCCACATGTCCATTAATTTCAAAAAAACAGGCGACCATTTGCTTCAAAGTACTTTTTGCACGAGTAACTTTTGTTGGTTTCGGCTCATCTTGGAACACCCACACCGTTGACTGTTGTTTAGTTTCGGGGTCATATGCATAGATCCAAGATTCATCACCTGTGTAGATATTATAAACGGCTTTTGACGTACCACGGTTGTATTTTTTTATCATTTTTTTGCACCAATCGACACGAGCCCGTTTTTGATCGATTGTCAAGTTGTGCGGAATCCAACGCGAACATATTTTTTTTACAGCCTTGTTCGTGTAATATCTTATGTATGCTCGTCATACTTATGCCTAAGGACGCCTCTATCTCGCGATATGTAACATGACGATCACGCATTATTAGTTCCCGCACAGCATCTATATTTTGTGGGACAACAGCTGTTTTTGGGCGACCGTCTTTATTTTCATCCGTGAGCATAGACCGCCCACGATTAAACTCACTGTACCAGTGATAAACAGTGGTTTTTGATGGTGCTTCATCTCCAAAAGTTGCGGTGAGTTGAATAAAGCACTGTTGTTGATTTAGCCCACGCCGAAAATCGTAGTAAATCATTGCACGAAAATGTTCACGCGTTAAATCCATGGCAAATGAAGACACGCAATTTTCAAAATGACGCCACAATGGAAAAATAATTGACAGTCACATGAAACAAAATGTATTCTTCAACCAAAGAGTTCTATTTTCAAATGTTGTAATTACTTTTTAAATATTGTTCTTGTAAGTGGCCAGTTCCGGATACATAAATAGCAGCCCTCGTATTATAAATGCGAAAGTGTGTCTGTCTTATATACTTTTTGTTCCCGAAAAAATGTACGGTCCCCGCGCGATAAACGAGTTTTGGCGCAACGGAATTGCGTTCATCATATTAGTTGTCTATAATATAATATGTCGTATATAGTTGTCTCAGAGTCAG
Organism: Aricia agestis; assembly: GCF_905147365.1. Lineage (NCBI taxonomy): Eukaryota > Metazoa > Arthropoda > Insecta > Lepidoptera > Lycaenidae > Aricia > Aricia agestis. The sequence continues at coordinate 3,142,424 of NC_056423.1, forward strand.
TCCCAGTCGTCTACTGTCATGTGAAAACGTAAGGCTTTCTATTGCTTATGCATGCGTAAATAAGTAAATTATGGCATTTTGTACATAATCGCCTTTGGCTTAGCCAAGAATGCTCATGGTCATATTTTAAGTATTTAATAAACTAAAATGTGACATTGAAAATATTATTTCCTTGTTCAACATCTTGATTTTCAACCCGGTTTTATTATTATCATATATGAAGTTGAGTTATACGTAGGACGAAGTATAAAATCTAGGTATTGGAAGTGACAGATCTAGGAAGAATTGTTTAAAAATCGGGCTCAATAATCTTTATAAGGTCTGCACCGTTTGTTGTATCTCTGTAGTTTATATTATACATATATATTTAAAATACAGAACACTAAATCTATGACATTAGAAGCTAAATATTTTATCAAAGTTGAGAACTACATTATATACAGGGTGTATTAAAACTAAGTTATAATATTTTAGGGTGTGTATGTGTCTCTTGTATAGAGTTCACTGTAAAAGTAGCACCGCTGAAAGATCAATTTTTTTTTCACTTTTGTATGGGCAAGTCTGACGGCCTGAGCGTCACGAGTTTCCATACAAAAGTGAAAGAAAAAAATTATCTTTTAGCGCTGCTACTTTCACACTGAACTCTCTACAAGGAACACGTATTACATCCTAAAGTATTATCACTTATTGTTACACTCTGTATAGCTGAGAATTAAAATGCTTAGGCCCATTTTCAACAACGGCTGTTAAAGTTAATGCTTCCTTTTTTTCATAATATAAAATCATAGCTTAAATTGGTATCACGACCTCTTTCGTATTTCTTGTGAATGAAAGAGAAGACATAACATTTGAACAAGACGTCGCGTTGCTGAGATTGGGTCTTAACTCTTAAGATCATAATATTTTGTTTCAAATCTACGCCAAGCCAGGTATTCTTTCACAATGTCTAGTAATGCTTGACCTCAAGTAACCCCGAACATTTGACATTCATAATTACATGTTGGGAGATAATTACAAACGAACATATGACATATTAATAAACATAACATGAGATACGTCACTGGAACGTACAGTAATGGATTTTTAATTAAAAGGTTTGATTGTTTCTAATTTTAAAATTTGTTATGACAAGTTCTTGTGTTTATTTCCTTTCTTTGTTTGTTTTTAAATCTTTGCTCTCATTTGTAAAAAATACTTCCCGTTTGTATAAAATAGATTTTTGTGATGCACTTTGGGAACTTTATTTTGTTACATCAGCTATATATATATATAAAACTCAAAGGTGACTGACTGACATGGTGATCTATCAACGCACAGCCCAAACCACTGGACGGATCGGGCTGAAATTCGGCCTGCAGGTTCGGCAGTTAAGACGTAGGCATCTGCTAAGAAAGGATTTCGATCAATTCTACCCCCAAGGGGATAAAATAGGGGATGAAAGTTTGTATGAAACTTTGTCAATTTTAAACCGATCGTGCTGAGACTTTGAAGTTTGATACGTAATTAATAATAATACTTCTAAACGCGAGCCAAGCCGCGGGCAAAAGCTAGTCATAATATAAAGTTATACCATTGAAACTCAATTTGAGATTTCGATGAAAAATTAGAACGGTGATAATAAAGTAGTAATAAATTATGATTGAAATATAGAGGGAATGATGATGATGACGATTATGATAATGATGATAAAGATGATCCTTTACAACATAGCCCTACGTGGGTAGAGTATTAAAGGTAGACGTAGGCGGAGTACTCACTACTCAGGTAATGAGTGCCATCGTAAAGGGCGTAGGTATAACGTATTTGATACTAAACATTCCACACAGCTCCGACTGCGTTTTTCTCGCAAAAATGTAGCGTATGTCCTTTTGCGTGGTCTACTCTATATCTTTGCCAAATAGCATACAAGTCGGTCCAGTAGTTCATGGAATTATCACGTGAAAACGAACTCTTTAGCTTTATAATATTATGAGTATTGAGTTTCGACAGTCTAAAGTTGACTCTAAACTCTAAAGACATAACAGCGTATTATATCCATGGACCAGCGCCTGCACTGGTCCATGGACGTCGAGGACGTCGTCAACTACATCAGTAAGAAGACATCCCTCCACTTGAGGGTCGAACGTCTGCAGTCTCGCCACAAGGTCAACTTCAGTTCCTTTGTGGTGAGAGTGCCGACGCATCTTCTGTCGACCTTTGAAGCGGAGGAATTCTGGCCAACTGATGTGGTCTACCGAAGGTTTCGGGGGAGACTCCGGAATGAAGCGCGCGTCACGTCGCCGATAACATCGTGATAAAGTGTAGTTATTAAGTGTATATATTTTATATGTATATTAGTCATTAAGATATATATTGTATGGGCCTATGTAGCCTGATATATATAAATAAAAATAAATATATTGTTGTACAAAACTCAAGTAGTAATTTGAAGAAGTTACCTGTGCTAAAGAATCACATTTCCATTTCGGAAAAGTCGCAGAATTTCCTATTAAATGTAGGCACGAATGTTGTAACTCATCTTGTGTTATGGACCATAGCTCATAGTCCATAGTTCCAAGGTGCAGTTAAAGACACAAGCGTTGTCCATATTGACATGGAATATTTTGGCCCTTAACATTAAGATTTGATAATCTTTATAGACGCTAAATCGTTTAGTCCAATCATGTTCCACATTTTCTTACAATCAAGGTCTATTGCTATAATTTTTACGATCAGTAGTTTACAATCAATCAAGCAAATTGCTCTCAATTGTCGCAATTTCTCACTAAACCAGTCTATTAGTTTAACATTTTAAACCTTTTAATCGGAGTTATGAATTTTAATGGATGTAATCAGCTAGAAGCACTTGACCTTGGTCTATCAATCTGTAGAAATTCTTGTATAATATTATTATACATAATATAAATGCGAAAGTGTCCATCTGGCTTTCTGTCTGTTCGTCTGGCTGTCTGCCTGTCTATCTGTTACCTCTTCACGCCGAAACCGCTGAACCGATTTTGCTGAAAGGTATGGAGATACTTTGAGTCCCAGGAGAGGACGTAAGAAACTTTTCATCCTGGAAAAATTGGTTTCCGCGCGATAAACTAACTTTGATGGAACAGAGTTACGGGCATCTAGTACTTTTATATGTCCCATCTAACTAACTGCTTTTGGTGTCCGAAATGAGCTTCCACCATTGAGCCCTGTCCTGTGCTACCTCCTGCCAGTTACTGACTTGAAGATCACGCAAGTCAGCCTCAACAGCATCTCCCATCAATAGTTGGAATTAAATATCGGAGTAGCCCCTGACTGATGTAAATCTCTCACCGTAAGAGGAGATTGATTTGTCGTGGGTGATGTCTTGTGAAAGCCAAAACTTCCTCAATGGTAAACGGCCTGCTCTTCTCTAAAACGGCGCATGGAAATTCGTTAACGATTCTATTGAGTGAGAACTGCACTTACTTCCATGTTATCTAACTGGAGGACGCCTAATTAAGAAAACTATACTAATATCTGAAGAGACTTTTTAAACGCGATGATCTCACGAACTACTACTAGGGATTGCAATCCGGAAAATCAGATCCGGAAATATGCCGGATCCGGCGTCATTTTTCGGGTACCGGATCCGGTGTTAGCGATTTGTGGCAATAGTTAATAGAATCAGGCGTTACTTTGCGGAAATCCATAGCTTAAAATTTTGTATATTAATATTTTAGCGAAATTCCGCGAAATAAACATCAACCTGTAAGTAAATGAGTGATTGTATGCCGTGCTGCGCATGAATATGCGTACACTCACTCATGTTTGCTAAAAATAATAATATACTTTAATTTGTGGCAAACTGATATGGTTGTTGCAGGAATAACTTACGTTAAATGCGTTACCCCTAGATAAGCTTTTTCTCACTTTTTTAGGGTTCTGTAGTGAACAATGAACCGTTATAGTTTCGGTCTGTCTGTCAGACGGACAGACAGACCGAAACTATAACGGTCTATCCGCGGTTTTGCTCAGATACTATATATAGGACCTACAAAGCTGTAAATTGGCATGAATATACATATTAATGATTCCAACAAAATGGTATATAAAATCTTGAATTTTTTTTTATGGTACCTCCATGCACATGAAGCGGGGATGATTTTTTTTCGCGTTCACCCCACCGTGTGGGGTGTCCATTGGATAGGTTTTAAAAAATATTACGAGTATTCTTAGATCATTTTCCGATTCAAGGATCCATTTGTGTACTATAAAGTTTTAAAGTAGAAAAAATCGCGAGTCCAGTGTCCCCCCTTTGCTAAGTGACGCTTTTAAATGATGAGCAACAAATGGATGTTTATCGTAAAATATCAACTCGCCATTGACAACAGCTCGTATGGTGGTGGGGAGGGTGCAATTAACCTGCTCATTCTTCTAGGCTAGGCCGACTAGGTTGCGATAATGCCGTAATGTGCTTGAGCAACCATACGGACATTTAAAATATTATTCCATGCTCTACAGTTTCTAAAGAGTGGTTATCTCGCTTCAAAAATATTGCATTAATCAGCTACAAGTGATGCATATTAGAAAAAAAAAATACAATGATTTTCGGTTTTTAGTTCAATTTCATCAATCCGGCCGGATCCGACCGGATCCGGCCGGATTGACAGTAATCCGGTCAAATCCGGTCCGGATTGAAAATGACGCCGGATTGCAATCCTACTACACTGATTTTTATGTATTTTGGCACAGATATAGAGCACTGTACGGGGAAAGACAAATGTAACGCTTTTTGCGGGAAAATTTACGATTCCTACGGAATTCCTCTTTTACACGGTCCACCCGTGTAAATGAGGAATTCCGCCACGAGGAACGTATAATACTCGTACTTTAGTGTAGACAAGACTTTTCTCTCATCACAAACTATCACACACACACACACACACACTATCATGCATCATGTTTGATTTACGTCCCGCGTGCACGTAGGGGCAATGACCTGTTATCGGTCACGAACCCGCCTAGGTAGATCTGCATCATTGTCCATCTTGTCGGAGATAATATTGGGTGGTCAATGTTGATATTACTCGACTGCGGCGAAGGAAGCGTTATGCTTTTCAAGTGTATGTATGTTTCTTTGGTATGCTCTAGAGCAGGGGTTCCCAAACTTATTTTGTCTACTGCCCACATTGAGAAAAAATAATTATGTTTTAGTTTAAAATGCATTCTGATGAAATAAAATTACAAATCCAAGCCTCTACACAACGCCCCCATTTTATTCTGGGTCCCACACCCCCCTTTAGACCTTCAGCGACCACAAGGGGCGTTATCGCCCACTTCGGGAAAGGCTGCTCTAGAGTACCCTCTAGGGCCTAAACGGTTGGTCCTTACTGCTTGTAGCTCATGATGGAGTCGCAATCAAACAATTGATTGGGTTTAAATCCTCGGTATAAGTAGGTACTTAAAGGCTACTCAAAGTAAAAAAACTCTTACATCACCCCCCTCCATTATGACTTGCTGGCTTTTTAAGAAGTCTAGCTAATAGTCAGGTCAGGCATAGGTGATAACTTTTATCTTAATTACTTTATTTAATTTATAATACTCCCCACACCGGTTTCGGTGACGGTGGCCGGTTTCATTGAAACCAGGCCAGCTACGCAGGAGTAATTTTATAGTGCCCAAGTGTGTGCGCAGTACACAAGAGCACTCTCTATTCCTTTACTCTCATAACCCTGTGGGACGGAAGACCGACACGACCGGCGAGAGATCAGGCGCAGGACCGACTTTTTACATGCCCATCCGACGCATGGATCATCTTACTTGTCAGACAATCAGGTGATCAGCCTGCATTGTCCTAACCAAACTTGGAAATAACATGTTTCCAACGCGGGATTCGAACCCACGACCTCCGGAGTCGAGAGCGACGCTCTAACCACTAGACCACGGAGGCGTTAAATTTTTTATTTAATTTATTTTAATATCGGAACATAAGGTGGTTAACACCCAAAAAAGGCGCGAGCATCGAACCCAGGACACAAACATCCTTATCAGACAAATTCTTGGTACAACCTAAGTTTATCTAACCAGGACCTAGTTTCTAGAATTTTGCCGAGACCTGAGCAAACTGACAGAGTAAATGAGATTACATGATAACATTCTCTGAAGTATGATTCAATTTCCTTTTTAACCGACTACCAAAGAGAAGGGAGTTTATATTAGTCCTATTTTTTATCCCTTTACTAGATAACGCTCGCAACTCTGTTGACTGTTGCATTAAAATGTCGCTAGAACCGTAAATTCTTCCGCGTAAAAAAGTATTCTATGTCCTTTCCCGGGACTCAAAGCATAGCTCCATACCCACCAAATCGGTTCAGCGGTTTGGGCGTGAAGAGGCGACAAACAAAATATTCATATGAGACAATACACTTTCGCGTTTATTATATAACTATGGATAACTATTAAAGAAATTAGCCCAGGACCGGAAGAAATTCTACCTGCTGACCACCGAACTTCGTTATGAAGAGGACACTAAATGATGATGGATAATTACTATGGATATTGAGGTACCAAACATTAGAACAAAAATTATGATTGTGATGCAAAATAGAAATAATATGCAAAATAGAAACACAAAATGTACACTAGAATCCCCGATCCAAATACAAAAATGAGTGACCCTACCTCATCGGTTCAAATCAAATCAAAATCAAAATTCTTTAACTAGTTCTCGTTTTTTTTACTCGCCAAACGTGTCCAAGCATTCCAAAATACCTAGAATTGGAAAACAATTAATGGTTGATTAAAGACACATTTGAGAATATGCGTGTCGAAGAAGAATCTTCAGTATTACTGTTATTAGTTATTTTGATCTCTATGTCGTTGACATAAAGATTCTGTTAACTGGTAAAATGACTAAGGCCGTTAGACTAAAATTCAAATAAAATGCCACTTTATGACCTAGGCCATAGGTTTCATTTTCTACCGACATTGGTCTAGCGACCCATGCCGCCGCTGCTTTGTAGTGGCGTAGAGTAAAATGAAATCTATAGTCTAGGTCATAAAATGGAAATTTAATTGGAATTTTTGTGGACATGCGGCCTAAGTCCCACGCAAGCTTGCGGGGGCGACACTTAAACTCTTCGACAGTATATGCCCATATTAGGTGTAAAGGTTATCCGACAAAAATGCGGCCGGCCAGGTTCTTAACTAATGTTGGCCCTTTGACCTTTATGGTATGCTTAGCGATTTCGTGATTAATGATTTGTGTTTGTATATAATGATGTGGTGATCATGCCACAAGCGGAATAGATCATAATATAGTCCAGTCGCCAGATAAATAAACCTAACGCTACCTTTTTTTGTTTTTGTACCGTTGGGGGAATGCATTTACGCAAGCATCCCCGGAGCCTGGGGAGGACCACCGAGGTATGTGGGATTCCCCGGGGCGGACGTAATATCCGCACCCGGGACTACCCACTAAAACCGCAACGGTTTTAGTGGGTAGGTGGTGTTCCTGCTCCTGAAGGTGGGCTACGGGAAACGCGTGATGCACGACCGCAGCCCCACCACCTCTGCCTCTTTGGGCTCCATTCGAAACCTAACGCTACCTGGCTCTTTCAATTGCGCACGAAAATATTGCTATTTCTAACTTCAGTCTTTACGCTGATCCCGTAGAGAACGAGTGAAAGAGACAAAAAGTGTTAGGCTCTTTAGTCTTTCATATAGTGTCTATATTTTGTTCTATCGTAGGTTCTTTTAAAATGCAATGAATTAAAAACCCAAATTATGAAATTATTTAGACCTTCTCGCATGACAATATATAGGAAAATAGCATGCTTTTTATAATAATTAAAGAAAACATCAGTGAACATGATAAACCGAAAATTGCCTTTCTGTCCATAATCATAACCGACGTCCAGGCCAACAGATAATCTTAGCGCGTCTAACTTTACTCAAAGATCTTAATTTACATAATGAAGTGTATAAGGCGGTAATGACAATGATAATGATGATGATCGTGGTAAACATAACAACGTGAGAGTTACTTGCACAATTTTCTCCGATCTTTATCTGAGCTTAAGCGTTCGCACGAGCACTCGTTATCTTTTATTGTAGCTTTAGTATCGTCTAGAGTAGTTGTTATTGTCTCTATGTTACCGCGTGATACACATACTCACAGACCAACATTTTCATTATTCATTTATTCAAGGTTTGGTTCTCTCTTTCTTTCACCAGAGTGAGCGTCCGTGGCCTAATGGGTAGACCTTTGATTCGTGTTCGAATGAGACATTTTCTGATCTCAAGTACATAGTACGGACACTCATACGGTGAAGGAAAACATCGTGAGGAAACCCACACATGGTTGGTTCCAGACGTATTGACTAGTTCTTTCCTCTAGACTAGGCCGACGATGTTGCGAGAATGCCCGTATACGGACATTTAAAAATCTTGTCCCAGGCACTACAGTATTTGAGGAGTGGTTACTTCGCTCTGAAAATACTGTATAAATCATCCACAACGGATGTAAGGGCCTAGTTCTCTCTTTCACCAGAAATTACGATTGGTGTTATTCAAATGTGGACATTTGAATAACACCGATCCTAATTTCTGGTTTAAAAAAAATGGTGCCATTTGTTATAGTCTGATAAATGCCGGCTGTGATTTTGCATCTTATTAAAATAACTTGATGATGCAACCGTCATATGATATCATAACAAAAATGTTATGATATCATTACATTCGTTAACGATAAGTCATAAACAGGCAAGAAATGCAGTAACATATTACATAATTATACATTGGTTTGCCATTTACAACCTCTGTCCTTGAAAATAATGCTTATGTCTGAAGAACTAGTCTAAAACCCAATTTTATCAATTAGTGTTATTTATTCGTTTCTTTAAGTACTTGCATGCCATCACTTTCAGTACCTAGTAGGAAAACGAGGGTTAGGTACTTGTACTATTATCTATTCTGTGGGTTAGGTCTGAAAGAAAAAGTTTTTTTTTCTTTTTTTTTCCCTCTCCTTTTGAACATGCTTCGGCACGAATGGGCCGGCTCGACCGGAGAAATACCATGGGCTCGCAGAATACCGGCGTGAAACAGCGCTTGCGCTGTGTTTCGCCGAGTGAGTGAGTTTACCGGAGGCCCAATCCCCTACCCTTTTCCCTTCCCTACCCTCCCCTATTCTCTTCCTTACCCTCCCTATTACCCTATTCCCTCTTAAAAGGCCGGCAACGCACCAGCAGCTCTTTTGATGCTGCGAGTGTCCATGGGCGACGGAAGTTGCTATCCATCAGGTGACCCGTTTGCTCGTTTGCCTATGATAATTTTTTTAATGAGAACTGCCAAACCATATCTACCCCCTCTTCTAGCAACTTGTTCAGTCGTGTTTATTAAACGGCTCATGCTTAACGTGATTCCACGGTGTTACGTCATGACTCATGGCTTTTGTAATATACGTGTATGGGAATTAATTGGGTGAATATGAGAAAACTGTCACGTATACGGAGAAAGTGCATTATGCTGTGGCTGGGCTCGCTCAGTCTGCTGCTTAGCATCGCGCTGATAGGTCTATTGTCTTGTCTGGACTCTGGGTAAGTGCTTTAATTCACCATTATCTCAGTCAGTAAAATTACTTTACTTAATGTCTTCTTTAGAATAGAGCTAGAATTTTGGAGTTTTGGCTGTTAGTTTTTCGTGGTTGGATCGGTTTATCGGATTTAGGTTTTTGATAGCTGGCTAAAATTTTGGAGCTTTGGCTGTTAGCTTTTCGTGGTTGCATCGATTTATCTGATGTATTTGACGGTTCTTGGTAACTGTTATAATTGCTATCATTTTAGTCAATAGTCAGTCTTTGCTCGAATCTCAGCCTAGATTCTAGAATCTCGTGGTTAGTGTCTTGATAAAATCGATATTGGTAATTTCCCCTATCTCGATCTATTATAATATGCACGAACGCATTAGCCTTAATTTTTTAAACGGTCGATCATAAATTATACCCAACGGTAATTAGTATAACGTACACCGTGCTACACGTACTTTATAATAATAGTCTCGTAACACGCAACACATGTAAAAGTATTTAGACGACTTCAAAAAGTGTTTCCACCTTACATAATGTTACTTTATCTATGTTATTGCACTCTTGTTTTTCATCTAATATTTCCTTTTCTCCTAGAGTGAAATGCACATTGCTTTCATCATGTTTTCTTGCGATTTACTGTATGTATAGTCTGTCAAAAAAGTGAAGAAATTAAAAAGTGGCAACATCGTAGTGTCATCCCTTTCAAATCAATTTAAGAAAAAGGGATGACACTACGATGTTGCCACTTTTTGATATCTTCACTTTTTGACAATTTTGGGTTATTTTATGTTCCCTAGGTTGTCCTATCCTACATGATAGCTCGTGGGGTGGCGAGTTTAAATCTAGATATAGATAGAGATTATTAAGTCTATTCATAATAGGTGTACAATACCTTAAGTTTTTTTTTTTTATATCTTCATTCTTCAATCATGTCCCCTAGAATTGTTTACAGTTCTTGCTTGCCTATCGATTGGCTTATACCTAATATGTTATCGGATTATTATTGTATCGTTGTTTAGATATTTATCGGACGCGACAAATCAATAATTTACAAGCGTTTAGCATGTTAGTTTGAATCCATAAGTAATTTCATAATTAAATTTCTCTCTTGTCTTGATAATTACTCTAACATCGATTTGATACGATGATATAATAGTTATTATGCAAATGTTATCAAGCGTCTTCATCATAACATCAGTTCCACTATTTACTTTCTCGTGGAAACTCAGTGAGACTTTGCTCTGTTCGCGGTAACTCGCGTATCACGTTTTTAATTCGACATTATAGTTACGATAAAGACGCGCGATTTAATAGCCAGTGTAGTTTTTATTTTTATTTTTAGTTGTATCTTTAAAAGTCTTTAAATTGTGTTCTCATTTCTTTTACTTTGATGATAAGGCTGCGTTTCCACCAGAGATGTGTTGCGAGGATTGGGTTTTTGAGAACCAATAGAATTGCTTCATTGAAGTGACCTCGCTCAGATCAGCGATTCTATTGGATCATAAAAACACATTCCTCGCAACACATCTTTGGTGGAAACGCAGCCTAAATCACCTTTTTGATAAATCATCTACGTAAAAGCTAAATTAGATAGTTATTTTGATAGCATATAGGTTACTACGAGATCGCGATTATCCGATCGTCTCTAAAATAGACGTGTGACAAGAGTGAACAGTGAACTAAGTCTAGTGGTTCTATATATAACTGCATACCGTACTGAAATTTAGACCACCAAACAGATTGAATGCTCTATTTTTAAATTGTGAGTGCAGCTGCCAGCGGGTTAAACTTTTTTCAGAGGTTTGATTCATGTGCAGTCCGTGCCTTTCTTGCTGACATTAAGAAAACAACATTCTATTTTTAAATTAAAGCGGCAATTTTTCTATGATTGTCGTGGAGACTAGAGATTAGAAGCTCTGCCTCTAGCAAGAATGCTATTGGTTAATTTGGTTTGAAGCTAGCAACGTTGCACAGTACTTTCAATAGACAATAAGTTAGATTTACTACCTGTTTCAAGTATTTTTTGAAGGAGATTTTGCTAAACTGTCAGAGATGTAGACCTCCTTGGCCCTAGTCTCCACGCTTACCTTTCCCGACATGAAGAAAACAATCTATTTTTAAGTTGTGGCGGCAAATTTTTCTACTCGAATGCGTTGGTTTGACATTCTGTAAATAAATGTGAATGTTAATTATCTGCATCGCCTTGCTTTGGGAATGACAAATGACTGTTTACGGTTTTTATTGCTTTTGAGTCTTTTAAATTACGATAACGCCAGTAAAGACGGCGATTTATTCGAGCCAATAATTTGGTATTTAGCTTCATTGCACGCAATATGTTCTCGGGCTGATGTTTTGACGTTACCCTTTACGTTATGAATGTTCGTTTCCGCATTTGTTTTCATGTATTTTGTCGGTATATTTTGTAGGAATATGCTACGTTCTTCAATTATTATTCACGATGACAACTTGTGAGTCGTGGTTTCTTTAAGTTCCCATTTGCTTCTCTTAGCTCTTTCTTTGATATTTCATTTTAAATATCTAATCATCACCTGTAATACGGGCTAGGTATTTCATCTTAATGGCTCATTTTCATTAATCGATAGCAACCATACTATAACTATGGGGTGGAAGACATCTTGAGAAATCTTTCGAGCGGTGGGAGCCGCAGAATATTATACAACATAACATCTGCTTTGACAAGATAGCCGCCACCTAGGTGTTTGAAACTTTGTATTTTAAATAAACCTCAAACTTACAGAAAAATTAGTGCCATACTGTTACAAATCGTTCGAATTACGAATTAAATCTTAGCATTTTGAAAAAATATTGTTCACATTCACGACCTCCCACAGGTATGGCATTATCAGACTTCTTTTTATGATCATACAGGGAACTGTTAAAGGTTTCAGGATGGTACAAAAAAAAATCTCCTTTGCAGTAGTATGGCGGCCATTGGGAACTGTCGGAAACGTGGCAACTCGCGTCCCGCAAGCTGTATATCTTGGTCTTTCATTGGTCGATATCACGGTTGGTTTAAAGCATGCGGGCAATCCCCGCAGGCGGTGTAACGAACACGTATCGACTTGTAACTTTCATTGGTCGTTATCTTGGCTGCGGGGACTGCCCGCATGCTGTATAACGAACGAGTTAACGACCAATGAAAATGAGCCATAAGCGTAGCCAGCCTCTGCTTATTATTACTTGTTTCGCGTATATCCTCATTTACCTTTAGGTTTAGATAACAGCAAGCGAAAAAATTTAATATTTTGATAATCAAATTCTTCGATGCTTCGATTTTGCGAACCTTCTCATGTCATCATCTATTTTCGATGAATACCATTGTGGTCCGTCGTTTCTTTTTAACTAAACTCTTTAGGTTTAGATAACATTTGATATTTTGTATTTTCATTTACATTATCTTCATTATTTCTAAACTCTCCTCTTCCAGACAGCAAATAGCGTCAGTTTTGCGAACTTTCTCATGTATTTTTCGATTTATGCTATTGTGTTGCATCGTTTCTACTTCCTCATCCACTAACTTCCTCCTCTTCTTCCAGACAACAGACAGCGCGGACTTCCTCGCGACCCGGCCGCACACTGCTGCTGTGCTCCCGGGCAAGCCCGCGGCGAACCCGCTGCAGTTCATCAAGGTCGGCCCCGCTGACCTGGGCACGAGGGCGCGGGAGCAGCTGCGCCGGGCTGAACTAGCGAAGCGGACGGAGCCCGCGCGCATCGAGCGCCAAGAGGACTGGCAGTCGGTGAGTTATAAATTGTTACAATTTACTATTTCTTTCTCTACTTTTTTTAATGTAATTTGGGCTATTCGCCCATATCCTTCTTTGCTATTTTTAACCGACTTGCAAAAACGAGAAGGTTATATATTCGGCTGTGGATATATATATTTTTTTTGTATGTTCGACTACTACTCCGCCGTTTGTGAACCGATTTTCAAAATTTTTGTTTCGTTATATTAGGTTTCAATCCAATTTGGTCCCATTTTCACAAAAGTGGTGATCTGATGATGGGATCCATGAGTTATCGAGGGAACTCTTCAAAAATTATATGGAAACATATGGTGATTTTCGTTTTATGAGAAGCATCCTAAGTATATGCTACCAAAACGCAAGATTTTGCACCAAGGTATAATATGGTTCCGAAGATACTAAGAGAACTCCGGATTCCTTATAGATACAAGTTTGGGGGTTTAGGCGTTGTTTTAAGAACTGAAAGCATATGCTACTATGCAAATTACATTCATCATCATCATCTTCATCACTACCATGTCAGGGTCACCAATGTCACAACTTACATGGTTGTATATGGATACAATATATACACAACACCATAAAATATCATCAGTCATCACGTTATGTCCTTATTTATTTGGTACATTTCAAAGCGATTTTGATACAAAAAAAAACAAGTTCAAGTACCACAAAATTGAACATAAGTAATAAATTCAACCTTTACTCCAGAGCGTAAGGCACACATTTGGGTTGGACTGAAGGAAACGGGGCACTATGGAAAAAAGACTTAGAACAATTTTTCGTCATAATTTAACCTCTTATAACCACCCTTTTTGAATATACCAATCGATAGGGGGCGCCAAGGGGAGCAAAAAGCTCAGATAAACTTTTCTCAAAAATCAACCCCTGTCGAAAGACAGGCCGAAATGTGACCCTTGTTAGTATGGCGAAAATACTTAGAAAAATTTGGCTAAGGTTTAGGAACTTACGTCAATTAAATGTTGGTGACATGGGTTAAGGAGGATTGTTTTGGGTGAGAAAAACTCCTACTTACCGATTCTACCGCCAGTAAACTTTCCGTTTAGAAGAAATTCGCATTTGAGATTTTCGTAATCTTCAGATAAGATCATCTGTTTTCTGATGTTTACGAAGTATTTTTAAGGCATCTCAAGGCTGTGATGAGTGGGTCTTACTTAACTACTCAGCCACGGATACCGAAGGGGGGGACGGGGAGGCGCAGGCCCCCCTAAAGGGGGGGGGGGCTCAGGGGGCGCAGCCCCCCGCCAAAACAAAAACAAACACAATCTAGAAAGTCCAAAAGTAGGTTAGGTTAGGTTGGAACTTAGACCACAACACCCAGATATAGGAGCCCCGCGTGGCGGGGCTTTCTTTTGTAGTAGTTTGTCAAATAAATTGGGGTAGGTTTGTAAACATTTACAAAGATTAAGATAATATTAAGGGGTTGAAGTATTTTCTTACGCGATGGTTAGTAGGTAACTAAAAAGAGTGAAATTATTATTTTTAACAAAAAATTAAAACCGACTTCCAAGGTAAAAACAATAATAACATCCTTAGATATAACATGAACTAAAAAGTATTAAATAATTTTTCCTATATAATAGTGCCTTTTTCCGAATTCGGCTAATCCTCAACTATTTCTGTACTCAATCTTCATAATTTTGAAGTCGGTGCCAGTTCCAAAAGTTTCAAATATTCTGTCAGAGAACTAAAGATTCAGCTATATGTTACCGACTTCAAAATGATGAAGATTGAGTACAGAAATAGTTGCGTTTTAGCCGAATTCGGAAAAAGGCACTATTAGATAGGAAAAATTATTTATTTAGTTCATATTTTAAGGATGTTATTATTGTTTTTACCTTGGAAGTCGGTTTTAATTTTTTGTATTTTGTCTACTGCCCACTTTCAGAACAAATTATGTTTTAGCGCCCCCCATTGTTTCAATTTAAAATGCATCCAGGTGAAATGAAATTACAAATCACCCCCCAAGCCTCTACATTACGCGTACGCCCCCATTTTTTCTGGGTCCCACACCGCCCCCTTTATACTTTCAGCGCCCACAAGGAGGCGTTATCACTTATCGTTATCGCCTACTTTGGGAAAGGCTGGTGTATAGGTTTTTCATACAATATTCAATACAATATTATTAATATTTCTCTACGTTACTGTCGGAAAACAAAGCCTCCAACATACGATCTCCATATCAAAAGCCTCGTCGGCGAAGTCTGGTAAAATACGGGAAAATTGCTAGACCAGCAGGGCGATTCACGATTTCCGTTTGACTTGAATTCGGAAACTTCATTTCGTCATTGGGTCAACGCACTCAACGTCTAGTGCGGCGAGGGTTGATTGGATGTCGCGCGATGAAGTTTCAGAATCGCGCGATGAAGTTTCAGAATTTGCGTATCAAGATTCAAGGGCCTGTTTATAATATTAATATTTTCGTTTTGAAACCAGCTGTGGAGTACCTTTATAGGAGCAGTTCATGCGATCCGTAATGAATTGTAAAACTAAATTAAAGTTTATTTAGAAAATCATAATATATTATCAGGTGTCAGAGATAGGTTATATTGCTTTACAAGTTTGAATCGTTTGCACATACAGCTGCTATAAACTTCTGAGTAACTTTGAAACAAGTCAGGCAATATAAATATTTTGTAAACTGCGTCGATGCCGCCACCGGAAATAATTGACATTTTAAAACATGGCGGCGCCCGCGCTTCCGGCGCACGGGAATGTTCTGTTTTTGCTGTGATCGTTAAAATTCTTTATGTTGACACGGTTTTTGTGATGGCCGCCTTTTAAAGGGGATTTTAGCAAAGATACTTCTCTTACCCTTGGAGGTTTTATCAGATAAGGTTATGCAAGAGGATGGTGCCAATTTATTCTCCTCTTAAAGGAGTGAGCACACTGAGATGGGCCGTGCCGGGGCTCATCGCAACAATCCGCCTCCATACAATTTGTATGGAAGCGGATCCGCGTATCGCACACTGTGTCGGGGCGCAGCGGATTTCCGCTTCCATACAAATTGTATGGAGGCGCATTTTTGTGATGAGCCCCGGCACGCTGAGCCCCGGCACGGCCCGTCTCAGTCTGCTCACTCCTTAAAGGTGCCGGTTGGCAGCGGGCGACACGAAGCAACCGCAGTCGACGTGTCGTCGCGACACTACTGCTGTACTCCGCAGCTAGCGACACGAAGCTAGCGACACATAGAAATACATAGAAACCAGTAGTGTCGCGACGACACGCCATCTGCTGCCGCTTCATACATGAAGCGGCAGCAGACGCCCCAATTTTTACAACTACATTTAACAAATACATTTACTTATTATTTTTACAGAACCATAAAAATTCATAAAAATCCTTAATTTAATTTAGACAATTATTTTGATATCATAAATAAAGTATAAACCTGACCATCATAACTTGTGGCCTGAGACGGTCATAAAGGAAATATTATAGAGTATTCATATTAACGTATAAAAATTACTGCCCTGTAAAGCAATTTTATACGGTTTATAGCCCAATTAGAAGTAAATGTAAACATAAAATCCTTCACAACAAAATGGAAAAACAAGTAGCACGTCTGCGCATTACGCGGAATAAAAATGTCAAATAGCTGCAAATATTTCAGCCAAAATTCGAAGAATCTGAGGCAATGATTGATAATATCAAAGGGTACATATTTCAGCTTGCTTCGCTAATTAATAACCAAGAGCAGTCTGATGTTAATGTCAACTATAAACAACGAGGAATTCGCAATCCCAAAACAATTTACTGTTGAGAGAATAAAGGTACCGTTCCGATCAACGCGGCAAGCGAACGCGACCGACCAAAATTCAGTTTCATTTTGCTCTACGCCTCTACGAAACAGCGGCCAATGGGTCGTTAGACCAATGCCGGTAGATGGAACCTGTAGTTCCATCTACCGGCATTGGTCTAACGACCTTGTTGTTTGAATTTGTTGTTTGAAAAAATATGTTGTTTGAATTTTCGTCAGTCACAGTCGCGTTTGGCAAAGATTGGAACCTTAAGGCCAGGTTTACACGGCACAATCCTGCACGTTTCCTGCACGTTTTTTTGCAGTATACGTCTTTACGAATAAATAGCCGCCATACATACATTATATGGCATACAATGTATAGACTATAGAGAACCATTTACACGTCGATTCGAATCTCGCCGACGGAACAAAAAGTTTTCAAAGTTCCTGGGTCATGGATGTGTATTAAATATGTGTACTCGTATCATATAATAAAAATCTTAAATGTATGTATAGTATAAAAGTATTAAATATATTTCCGTTGTCTGGTACCCGTAACACAAGTCCTTCAGGTACTTAGCACGGGGCCAGACTGATGTGGTGTGAAGCGTCCATAGATAGATTGTACTGCACGATTTGTTGCAGTATAATCGGCGTATGAACACTGCAAACGTGCAGGATTGTGCCTTGTGAACCTACTCTTAGAGAATATAAACTGCCGACATTCTGTCACTCGAATTCCTCGAGGGCTTAAAAAAACTAGTATAAAATTCAATGAAGTCTGTTTTTATCCATTATCCGCCATTATCGAGATTACTGTCGTTAAAATGCCAGCGCATTACGCAAGCATTCGCATAGAAAATATATTTGTTACCAGCCAGTGTTTAGGTCTCGGGTTTGGTCTAAGTTGGAGGCTATTTTCTAGTATTGTTTCGCTTTGCTACGATTAGTATAGATAACCTTTAGTAATTAATATTTATGTTTAATGAACTTACTTACAATTTGGCGTTTTACTTGCAACATGCAACATGTCGATTTGAGTTGCTACTGCTGATGCTGCTACAACGATGGGAAGCGGAAGTGGTCCGAGTAGCTAGTCTGCACTGCCACAAACATTAAAAAAATGTCAACATTTTTTCAAATCTTAATATGGCGCCATTCTTTTCTACAAGACTACTTTTTAAACTGGTTACTAGTTGTTCTTGTACCAACACCTTTATTTAGTCCATAATAGCGGAGCAAAAAATAGGCACGCGATGGAGTATTCGTGAGATAATGTACCTTATATCGTTGTAATAAAGGTCCTGGTAATCGTCCAATACCTGTCACAATCAGGAAATACCGACACTGAAAATAAAAGCGAAGTATGTGTAATAAGTAGAGATTTAATAGTAGTCACCTTGAAAGTTCCTTTGTACAGAAGTCATCGGCGCAGAAGAAAACCGGACGCGCGACGCCGCGTCGGCAGTACGTTTATTATAATACAGCGATTTTGCTAAATGGTTTGGTGCAGACGGGATACGCGCGATATTTGTCATTGATAAGGGTAGCGTGTGGTCACTTAAAATATTGTTTTTTTCCTGTACATTATAGTAAATATCTGACAGGACGACAATAAAATATTTAAAATACATTTTTGTAAAATATCTTTAAAAAATACGAATAAGTGCAAGTCTAAATTAACACGGTGTATACAGGGTGTAACTAAAATAAGTGATAATACTTTAGGGTGTGTACGTGTTCCTTGTATAGAGTTCACCGTGAAAGTAGCAGCGCTGGAAGACCAAAATTTTTTTTCACCTTTGTATGGGGAAACTCGTGACGCTCGGGCCCTTGCCCATACAAAAGTGACAAAAAGAATTTCGTCTTTCAGAGCTGCTACTTTCACAGTCAACTCTCTACAAGGAACACGTACGCACCTTAAAGTATTATCACTTATTTTGGTTACACACTGTATATACTTCGGCTTAGGCTTACTTAGGCTTATAACGGCTATGTATTTGATAGTAGCACATTATGAAATTACAGATTGATTTGCAAGATAGTCCTTTTATTAATTTGCTCATAACTTTTAGTCGCGTCAACTCCAATAATAATTATTACTTACATTAAGATTTTTGGAACTCTATTAAATAATTTTAAAATCGAGAGTAGGCTTCATGAATGTAGCTCGTCTAAAGTTTTTTTTTTTATGAAATAAGGGGGCAAACGAGCTAACGGGTCACCTGATGGAAAGCAACTTCTGTCGCCCATGGACACTCGCAGCATCAGAAGAGCTGTAGGTGCGTTGCCGGCCTTTTAAGAGGGAATAGGGTAATAGGGGAGGGTAGGGATGGGAAGGGAAGGGAATAGGGGAGGATAGGGAAGGGAATTGGGCCTCCGGTAAACTCACTCACTCGGCGAAACACGGCGCAAGCGCTGTTTCACGCCGGTTTTCTGTGAGAACGTGGTATTTCTCCGGTCGAGCCGGCCCATCCGTGCCGAAGCATGGCTCTCCCACGTATCAAGTTACCGACCATAACGTACAAATCATGAAATAAATCACTGAAAAATATTCTCGACTCATCTCAATTAGTAACATTATCGCTGATAAATGCTTTAATGCAATACGATCGTTCTACAAGAAAGAGCTACAAATTATTAACAGACGTTGAGTGGATGAGATCATACCAGACAATGAAATTACTATATTTAGTGCTCATACTTAGTGCATTCCGATAGTCTAGTAATTAGCTGCTTCACGCCTCGACGCGTTATCAGTGTGATTTCAGAGGAATGTGCATGCAACGATAGTGTTGATAAGGAATATTTTATGCATTATGTAAATACTGCGACTGAAACCTGATGCTATGTTGTGTATGTGTAGAAGTTAAAAGAGGTCGGCGGGGCTAAAATGGTCGCTCTGGCGAATCATGATATGAATCATAATATGTTTCATTTTTTTAAATCGCTAAATACAGGCAGAGTTGTATTTTGCGATTCATGTCTAGTAAATCGTACTGATTTGACATATTTTGTCAGTTTAATAGTTTTGACAGTTAATTTGATGAATTGATTGAGAGATGTGACCATTTAGCCCCGCTGTTCTTGCTCCCTTTCGACCAGTCTTTAACTTTTCGGAGATTTTTAACTTGTAGCATGCTCAGAAATATACGAAGTGACAAATTGGAAATGAAATTTGTCAGGTCCGTATAACGTCAAGAGTGAATTATTACAGGAATGATTTGGCAGTTTTGATCCTATATTTTTTTCGCAGAAATTAGTATTTGACTCTTTATAATATGAAGCTTTGTGCCTCTTTTCGCCGTTTTAACTTTAGTATGCATACAGTTGCATGTCGCAAGTAGCCCGTATGCGCTGTTCTGGAATGAAGTCATCTTAAGAAATGGATTTTAGATGCATTCACATACAACTCATTATCATAAAACTCTTAATTATACTAAGCAGGCTACAGTCGCATGTCGCAAGTAGCCCGTATGCTGTGCTGGAATGAAGTCATCTTAAGAAATGGCTTTTAGATTCATTCACGCTTGTAATGTAATTACATATCGAGGCCGAACAGAGGCCATGTTGTTTTATTAACTCTAACTTTTAAGAGTATTACAATTTACAAACTGAAAAACAAAAGTAACATGCATTATTGTTAGTCTTGTAAAGGTTTATTTTGTTGAAATTGTTTGCGTCACATGTTACGAGCTTCCGTAATCTCTTGTCATCGGTTAAACTTAGTTACGAGTTACGACATTAATGCCTGTATTCATCATCAGCATAATAATAATAACTCCCACACCGGTTTCGGTTACGGTGGCCGGATTCATTGAAACCGGGTCAGTTACGCAGGAGTAATTATTATAGTGCCCAATAGTGTCCGATCGAAGGTATATTTTTGGCCGAAGCCGAAGCCGATTAATCGGCAATTGCCACAAACTTTGGCCGAAGCCGAAGCCGAAGGTTTATAATTTTAACATGACTTGTATTGTAAATATGTTCAATATTGTCTACAAGCTACAATTAATATTAAAATGATTTCAAAACTTCAATAATAAATGGCAAGCATGTCGCACCAAGTTTTACGTTAATTCATAAAATATCATAAAATATGCCTCCGACTGCATTTTGTAGTTTTTTTCTTTCTTTCTTCTTCTACATTTTTCTATGTAGCCTTCTATTCATCCTGGCATGAAACTCGTACAAGCAAGAGTCGTATCAATTAAAAAGTGAATTCGATGCCTCCGGCAGAATTAGGTCTTGTTTCGTTCTTTTTAGTTAACATTTTTTTGCAGTCGGGTTTCTTTTAATTTTTGAATTAATCTATTATTTTCACTTTTCCTGAGCGTGTAGTTCGAAAACGGATGAGAATTCGGAAAAAGTGTAAAGAATAAAAATTATAGAGAATTGAATAAGTTTTTTTTTATCATAGAATGTTTTTGCTACAAGTTACAACTCATCTTTTTTCAGCTTTTAGCCAAAAACCAAAGATTGAGAATTTTGTCACCCTCCTCACTCCGGCTCACCTCCTAGAGTTCAGGATTTTTAGTATTTTTTGTCCCGGTAAGCACCCTGAACAAGTTCCAGCAGAAATATCTTAGGTTCCCCCTCACGCATTCTACAACTACTTTATTGACTGAACTATTGTAAAAAATAATAATTTCTTTATTATTTCACCAATAACAATCATTAGACCAATCAATCAGTCTTTGTTTAACTCGACTAGACCGAAACTAGACTAATAAATGAAATAAACACTATTTTCTTAATCAAAATTAAATAATTTGTTAAGAAGTTATAGTGTTTGTTTATTGTATTTGACAGTGACTCCCAGCGGCCTCTGCATACACGATGAGTGATGACCCCCGGTGTCCGTCGCTCTCTCACGACTCACTCGTCTTTCGTAACAGTTCGTTCAATTTCGACGGTTGCTCGGACCTTCGGCAAAACTTCGGCTTCGGCCTAAAACCCGGCTGAAGCCGAAGTTTCGCCGAAGGTGGTTTTTTTGGCCGAAGGTGGCCGAAGCCGAAGCTTCGGTCGGACACTAGTGCCCAAGTGTGTGCGCAGTACACAAAAGCACTATTCCTTTTTACTCTCATAACCCAGTGGTGTGTATCCGAGTAGAGTAGTGTTGGTTTTTAGACATAGATCAAAGGGCGCTTGCTTGGATTTACGTAATACACTGACGCATTCACAAGCGTGTAAACGACTTCCAATTATGCCAAGCGAGATTTGTGAACGCTTCACGCTTGTGCCTTGTGGATGCTTGCCAAGCCTTGGCAAGCATGGAAACGCAGCATAAAATATGTTATTCATACAGTATTCTAACGTCATCTATATTGTTGCAGAACTTGGACAACTGGAAGTCTTCGCGGCGGAAGCGCGTGGAGCACATCATAGAGCGGTGCGTGGAGGTGCGCCGCTTCGAGCAGGAGCCCACACAGCCGCGCGCCAAGGCGAAGACCTTCAACGAGATGCTGGAGGAGAGGTGAGTACGGTGGAACTGCGCAGTTTAGACTGTACAGGCCATTTAGACTTTCTTAACATAATAATATAGATCTCTCTGCATTCTACAAACTAACGTCAACACTTAAGGCGCTGTGGTTGTTGCAACTACGTAAAATGAGTTTTTTAAATAATGTTTTTTGTAAAGAAAATGTCATTATTTAAGTAAAAAAAGTACTGTTTTAAAATTGAGAACATTTCCTATACACAAAGGTATATCAGTACCTACACAATTCGGAAAATTCTGCTCGATAGAAAAAAATCTCAAAGATGACTGTTAAAACGCTGTTTTTCATAATTAAATCATTTTATAGCTAAATTACCCACTTTCTAGTAAAAACAAAAAATGTAGTACATTTGTTGTAACCTAACCTAAACGATTTGATATATTTGATTTGTGTAATACTAAAAACAAATGGTTTTTTCTCCTATTTCCTATTATCAAGGCACGCGGCGATCGCGTTACCGCCACTGTACAAGGCGCGCTGATATGAATGTTATTTTAATGTCCTTTACGTCGATATTCGTACTGACAGACATCGACCTGCTTATTTTAGGGACTACTGGGCCTTAACGAATGAAGTGAGATGTTTTCAAAGAAAAATTATAATACATTAGTTAGTTGTACCTTGTACAACATGACCTAGGGAAAATTGCGTACCATATCGTAGTGTGTGCACAATTCAACGGCGCTGCACACCGGGAGCAGGGTTGCCATCTGTCCGGATTTCCCCGGGAAAGTTTTCAAATATAATATGATGTGAGTTGGCAACCCTAACCTTAGCGGCAACTTAGTATGAACTATGTAAGATAATCCAAAGAAAATCCTCAATCTAATGGCTTAATGAAAGGCGGAACAGCTGGATGTAACTCGACGCTGCGGCCACCGAGCGCGACGCAGCCAGTCGCGCGCGGTCCCCGTGACCGCCCGCTAATTAAGGTCATATCATCTTACTATCACAGTCATTGAACTAGAAGAGATTGGACCGCTCTCGCGGAACGTTCCTTGTACGTTAACCTTAGGCGGATTTTGAGGCGCGACACTAAGGGCCTGTTTCACCACTTCCTGATAAGTGCCAGATAGGCTATCCACAACTTAACTTGACAGCTGAGTATGGAGCATCAAATAAGTTGTGGATAGCCTATCCGGCACCTTATCAGGAAGTGGTGAAACAGGCACTAAGACTAGGGTTACACGGTCAGTCTGGCACAGCGTTGCCAGATTTTTTTGTGCCAAGTCGGGACTTTGGAACTTTATGAGTGAAAAAGCGGAATTCTTCAGTCAAAAGCGGGAAAAAGTAAAAAAAAAAGGTTTTATACTTAAGTACCTTTTTTTAATTTGTTTCAAAAGAAAAGTTTTTGAATTTTTATCTTTTTATTTGCGTTACAATAACGTTTACATGACAATAGATAGCTAAAGTAGCCAAAGTAAATCTACCCCTCTTCCTCCCACACTCTTATCTTCAGTATGTGCACCTTTCTTTCTCAGCACGCTGCACGTACGTTCGGGCTTTCCCCGAAAAGCGGGACTGAGCCTGTCCCGCGCGGGACATTTAATTTTGATGAAAAAATCGGGACGTCCCGCCAAAATCGGGACGTCTGGCAACGCACTCTGGCATCAGTTCAGTCCATCAGTCTCAGACTGACGCCAGAATGATGACCGGAAAGTACATAATAAAAAATGATCAGTTCGACGATACTTAATTTTTTAACAGTACTGGCCATTTAGCCGAAACTTTTTCGTTTTCGCTTCGTTATAGAATCGCCGATCAAAATGTATGGAATTGACATTAGACGAGTCGAAAGTCAACGTCATATTAACGAACGCTTGTGTCAATTCCATACACTTACATCGGCGATTCTATAACGAAGCGAAAACGAAAAGATTTTGGCTCACTCGGTGGCTAGATATCAGACTAACCGAAAATCACGTCTCTTCAGCAGCCCTTTCTAAACCTCGATTTAGAAGTTAATTACAAAAGTATTGCGCGAACGATTTTAATTCGAAACGTAACAAATTACACTGCCATAGTAAATCTGTAATGTTGCAACCGACAACGTAATGAGATTATGAGAAGAATGATTTATTGTTAGAAAATATTATACATTAGCAAATAGCAAACAGTTATTAAGGGAACAAACTGAAGTGTCGAAGGTGAAACTTCATTTAGTCATTATGTACGCTACTAATGCCATAATTCTTATGATGTAGGTAGTAAATTTTTGTGCAGGAACCTAGGTAATTACTATTTTAAGCTGAAAAATAACTCAAACATGTTAAATATTTTCGTATGAAAAAATGAATTTGGTATTACGTACGTATGAGAATTTAGATGGCACCCGGCCTCTTAAGATCTATTCTCAAAGTAAAAAGGACACAGGATACTTTTTATCCCGGAAAAATGTATGGTTCCCGCATGATAAACGAATTTTGGAGCAACGGATTTCTATAATTATTCTTTGAATACTTTTTTTACTTATTCTTAATTCCTTCTCCATTACTCCTACATCCTAATTTTGATATCTAGTTACGAATTCCGAGAAAGCTCTAAACATCCGTTTACGAGTAATCAATGAACTAACATCCCTTCTCTACAACAACAGAGAAACAATACTATTCTATTTTTAGATCTATTTCCTTTCTACATTGTTTATTTCAAAGCCATATTTACTATTTCACTCAAACTATCATCTATCTTCTTATCTTCTTCTTCTTATATATAAAAATGGATTTTCAAATGTGTTAGTCGCGCTAAAACTCGAAAACGGCTGAACGGATTGGGCTGATTTTAGTCTTGAAATATTCGTAGAAGTCCAGGGAAGGTTTTAAAGTGACACGAAGTTCACCGGGACAGCTAGTTCAATATAAAAACTTTTGGGCTTTGGTTTTAACATGTTTTCAATAGCATGGTGAATGATTTTCCAAGTCCACTACGTATAAATATGCTAAAGTTTATCTGTTTTAATGAACCAATTTTAATAAAATCGCGTACCTGCATAGATCCCTAAATTTCCGGCAAAATTTATGGTTTCAGTGCAAAAAATTCTTCGGCTTCTTGCGTTCTTAGAAAATCTAAGTAAGTAATAATTATTACTTACTTAATATATTTTTATTTTTCGTCAAATTTTTTTCGTTCCAAATTCTTGTGCATCATAAGCACATAGCTGTGGGTAATAAAAATATAATTAGCATTTAAATATTAACCCTGGCCTCGTTAACGGTACCTGTTATGATATAACTGTGATTAGCATTTCGGTTCCGAACCGCGAGCAAGAAGTACTGTTACGGGGGTGATCGACACGCGAGTGGAACCGCCGCGATTGCGAATGGTAATTTGTATAACTATGTCACTAACTTCGTGATTACAACCAAATAATTATGCCATATAAACCATAGCACGAGACCCACTTGCTGATTTACAGTGAATTGTGTTAATATTTTTCGTATTTAGAAAAGCATGTCATATTTATACAAAACTAGATGAGTTTCTGGGATAAAAAGTAGCATAAGTCCTTTCCCGGGACTCAAACTATCTCCATACCAATTTTCAGCAAAATCGGTTCAGCGGTTTGGACGTGATGAGGTAACAGACAGACAGACACACTTTCGCATTTATAATATTAGTATGGACATTGGGTCTTGGATGATGCTTTCTGCTCCTATCTTTTTCTTTCCTTTCTTTTCTCTGGGCAGTTATAGCTTGTCCGTTGGGCTCCCTGAGATCAAATCAAAGAGATTGGAAATATTTTGACGACTGCAGAGTTACAATTGACATAGCTACTTTAAAAAACCTAGAATTACACGCTGGGCAAACAAGTTTTGCTTAAGCATTCAGAAATGCGTAACTCCCTACTTACTAAACCATTGCACGAACAAAATGTCTTCGTTTTGCAGTCGAGTATATTTTTACCTGCGTTTTTCACTCGTATGTAGATCACCCACTTTGCACGTTATGAAACTCTTATATCATATTGTTCCGTGGTATTAAAAACAGTTTAGTGTCATTAAATAACAAAAGTAATGATTGCCTTACTATAATTTGGAGGTCATGTTGTGACCCGAGAGAAACTAGTATCTAATATGAATAGGCATATAATATATTATATTTGATTACTGTCATATGCTAATATCATTATGTATTGCATACATATTTTGTACTGAGTACATGAAATACTTACCTACTGTAAATGTAATAAAATTGCGAAAATGGTCCGCTGAACTGATTTTGATGTAGAAATACTTTAAGTACCTATCGCTAAATTAAAAAAAAATCCACAGCCGAACATATTATAACATCCTCGTTTTTTGGAAGTCGTTAGTCGGTTAAAAAATGCACGGTTCCAGTGCGGTAAATGAGTTCTTGCGCAACTATAAGGTTGAGCAGGGTAAGTTCGAACACAGGGTAAAGCCGGATAATTCAACTATTTTTTTAAACGGGCAAAAGACCCACCACATTCCCACCACTGCACTGCACTGTCGCCAGGATCAACAGTGGTAACCAACAACGAAAACCCTTTGATATGATCAACTTATCACTAAAGTCAATGTTTTTTTTGCCTGGCGCCACGGGCATATACGCCATACTGCACCGCAACCGTAAACTGTAGTACCGTACCGTAACTGTAGTTTAATTTAGCGTTAACTTGAATTATCCGGACTTACCCTGTATCCGAACTTACCCTGATCAAATATTATGTTACCTATTTTTTTAAAGTGTTTTAAGTGTACCCACTACACTTTATCAGTTCCCACCAACAAAGTGACCAATCTTCTCACCATCCCCAAAATCTGGACACGGTGTCTGCACATCTCACGGCCACCGCTCCGCTCCACCACCCGGATCATTTGTCAACCACACTTGAGAAATCGTCTGTAATCGGATGGACAAACAAATTACTTTTCGGTTGATGACCACTCAAATGTCAGAGCAATTTCGTTGCGATATCCACTCTCATCTTATATTGAATAAGCTTATAACTTGTTGCCCGCAGGTTTTACGCGCAGAAAATTTTGTACCTTCATAATAATATTATGAAGGTACACAAATTTCTGCGCGAACGAAAATCACCTTGCCATACTTTTCCGACATGTCCCAATGGCCGCCATACTACTACAAAGTTGTAATTTTAAACTAGTTTCTTATTAATATTTAAAAAAAAAACCTACTTATTTTTTTTTCGACTATCTGAAAATACAAGCATTTTTGTGGAACAAATCGTTCGACTTTCGTTATTTATGCGAAGCGTTCGATTAACGCCCACGCGTTTGGGCCGCCAGTGCGAACGCTATGACCATCATTTTCCTTTTTGCCTTTACGTAATTACACCCCTGTAGAACCGCCATAGTGGTACAAATGACCAAGTTTGTGTCATCATCTCCCGGTCTATTATCTGCTTCATCCACTAACATCTTCATCATCTCATAGATAACTGTTTTAATTTGAGCTTGTGTTACGTGTAATTTCTTGTAATTGTGAGCAATAAAGTGTTTTATTATTTATTATTATCATCTTCAATTATATCCTGTTCCATCGTAAATTAATTAATCGATTTCACCAAGAAGGTTACAGATAGACGGAACAAACACTTTTAACTATTCGAAACTAAACTGTACACATAATAACTATTAAACATTTAAAACAGAGAAAAAATAACACTTTTCTTGAACGTTTAGGCTCTGCATTAAAACATTATCATCCAAGAAAAATATTTTTCTTTGGTATATTAAATTTACTCTCGCCTCGGGTTTTGCTATTTCCCTACAGCTCTTTTTATACCTAGAATATAAAAGTGCAGCTAGCGGTCGCAGCAAGTGGGTCGAGCGTAAGAGACATGCCACACGATGCGGTGCGGCGGCGGTGCGGCGACTGACCGGTGCCGCTCCGGTTTCCTACATATAAAAATTAGTGATGCAACGGACCTCTGTTTCTGTTTCCGCAAGTGCGGAAGTTCCGCGCTTTTTTCAACATCCGTTTCTGCTTCTGTTTCCGCAACTTTCATAACGGAGCTTTAAACGGAAGTTTACAACCGACGGCGGCCAAATCACTTTTTATAAAATATAACTTGCCACTACTAAATTTTGAATATTAATAAAAATATTATGTTCAGTTGCAAAGTTGTAATGTTGTTTTCTATAATAGATTTCTAATATATCTATTTTAATCTAGATTTGGTGTATTTGATACTTAATGTATACTAATATTATAATTGGGAAGAGTTTGTTTGTTTGTTTGTTTGAACGCGCTAATCTCAGGAACTACTGGTCCGATTTGAAAAATTCTTTTACTGTTGGATAGCCCATTTATCTATAGGCTTATAAGCTATATTTTATCCCGCTAAAACTAATAAGAACGAAGAAATAGATGAAAATGTGGAAAAAACGGGGAAAATTATATGGAATTGCTTATTATATTATGAACTACTGGAGCAATTTTTATGTTATTTGGCAAACATGAAGAATAGACTACGTGAAGGGAAATAGGCAACTTTTTGCTGCAAAATGTACGGTTGCGTGAAATTCCTAAATTACGCAAGCGAAGCCGCGCGAAACATCTATATATAATAAAATCGTAGGAAAGTTAATTCTGTATATTGAATATTTTTGTAGAATAAATAATACTTGGGGTGTGATCTACTATGCTAACGCGGACGAAGTCGCGGGCAACAGCTAGTAAAGAGTATATATTTTGTACATTTTTTTTTCATATTATTTACACTCCCGTTTCTGCATCCGTTTCCGTTTCTGCAAAAATTTACTTTTGACTTCTGTTTCCGTTTCTGGTTCCGCTAAGGCACTTCCGTTGCATCGGTATGGCACACGGCGCCGTCCGGTGCGCTCCGGAGCTGCACCGCACGCGCTGCACCGGAATCGAGACGAGGCGGGGAGGGGTGTATGTATTGGTGGAGCTCGAGTCCGTCGCTGGCACAGTACTGCAAAACGTTGCGGCACCGCACTCACCGTGTGGCCGGTAGTCCGGCGAGATGACCTCCGGTGCGGCGCCGCACCGCGTCGTCGCGGCATGGATGTTACGGAGGTCGGGTGTATGGAGACACACTTAAAACCGAGGATCTTCACTCTATTCGCATAATATAATGATCCAACAACAAAGCCACATTGTGACAAAGCTTTGTGGCTGGAGTTAGGCTCTATGGAGAGCAGAAAATACAGAATGATACTAGGTTTTACCTGGGTGTTCGGTATTCTATTAAACGCCTTTAGGGATTGAATTTTGGCTTTGTGGATGTCTTTATATTATGAGGATCGTACCTTTTAAGTTTATAGTTCTACTTGACATGTTGATCTGTTAGTCAATAGCGGATGTTATGGATAGGCTGAATGTGGCTTTGTTGCTAGATGTTGTTTCTGGAGAGCGTATGTAAACGTAAAAAGATACTTTGTTTTTCTGCGCCACATGAAAATTATTTCTTTACTCGTTGACCTGTTGAACTTCGCATCACTATGATCTTAATCTCGCCTCGCCTGGACTTCCACAAAGGCTAAAGTTTGCCAAATCGGAGCCGTTCTCGAGTTTTAGTGAGACTAAATTTAAACGATATGATACGACCTGCAAACCTTCAAGAAGAGAGCGTATTCCCTCTTAAAATGCCGGCAACGCAACTGCAGCTCTTCTGATGTTGCGAGTGTCCATGGGCGACGGTAGTTGCTTACCATCAGGTGACCCGTTTGCTCGTTTGCCCCCTTATTTTATAAAAAAAACTCCTATAATATTATAAAAGTCACATCCAGTAAGTGGTACATCTCGACCACAAAGATTGCACAATGCACGCATCTGTCTGCGCGGGCTGTGACCCCGTGATCACAATTACCTCAGCATGACGTCATCATCATGACAATCATCGTCGTCATCATCATCATCACCATTACTTATACTCTATACTAATATTATAAAGCAGAAGAAACAGAAGACTTCTGTTTAAACGCGCTTCTCTCAAAAACTTCTTCGGTTCGAATTATTGATAAAATATTTTAGTGTTTAATATAGTCAAATTAAGTAGCCTAATAATAATTATTATAACAACTCGCTGCTAGGTAGACTATTTAGGAAATAGTTACATTTTAATGAAACTTTGGTCTAGATATAGTGAAGATTTTGAAAGGCGAAATGCATAGCACGAAAAGAACCGAGTACCTAAAGTTTCGCAGTCAATTGTCTCAAGTCGTTTTGCTGACTGGTAACTAGAAAAATTCCACATACTAGTCTTGCACTAGCTATTCTTCGACAAGAATCTGATCGAACCTGTATCTCACATGAATTAATCATGTACTTCTCGGAAGACAATACTCACTGAGCGCCAGGTTCATCTGGACTTAGTAACTGATGATAACTTGTCTTATTGTTTTTACTCGCAAAGTTATGTGAGAGCTGTGCTTCTGCAATAGGCTAATCAGACTAATTCCTGATAAAAATGTGGCAGGAACCAGTGCTTTAAATGTTGTATTTGGTTGCCTGCGTGTGGTAAGCGTAGGTGGAAAGGGGTGCTAATTTTAATCTACCAATATTCAATAACGACCAATAGCGTGTCGCCGTTTGCCCACCTGCCCCGCTCTTACCTCGCCCCACCAAAGAGACCTGAAAAACCGAACACCTCGCCTTCCATGTTTGCTTGTCTTAAAGTTGTGATTTTTTCTGGCTCCCGTTACTTTTAAATTGCATCTCCATTGCATACAATTTTTTATGGCGATCTTTTTTCTTTTTTGGAACGAAGTTCCTTATCGCGCGTTCGGCAGAGGAGGCTAGCCACAACGATATTTGACCTCGACACTTTTTTATTAGTACCTGCATGGTAGGGGCAGAGGGCGTTGTTAGTATTCCTGGGCGTCAATAGATGACGTATTTTTTTGAGTGTATATGTATACAGCTTTTTTGAACATCAGAAATAACTTCGTTCGTTCCATTGACACCTCTCAAGTCTTTTTTGCATCCTCGAAGCATTCTACTGGTAGTTTATAACACTGTATACTGTATACATCCTCAGCGTTTTCCAGTTGTGCGCATCCTATATCTAGGCTCATCTTGACACCAGTAATGACCATCTGCCAGTCTGGGCGAAGGTCGCGTAATTGCGCTTTCTAAACAAACAGTTTAGCGGGAAAGTCGTGTAGTCTGTACCGTACCTGCGGCTGAATTTTATATCCGGTTGATCCGGTAGAGGAAATTGGTTTAAAGTATCTTAAATGACCAAGGGGTGAATTTATATCGTTTAAGAGGAGCGTGATTTCGCGCAGCAGCAGAATAATGGTACTTTATAAACGCTTTAAAAAGCAGCATCATTCAATCGATCGTGGGAATGGCAGACACAATAGATTTTCAATTGTTATGCGACAGCCGGATGCCGCTTGGGGATTGATGGGTTAAGTTATCTTAAAGCTGTGGGCAGCCTATAGCTACAAAATGATCTATCAATCGGATTAGCAGCTGTGATGTAAGCACTAAGCAGGTATAATTTACCTCTGGATCCATACGTCCAAACATCCGTCTCAAGAAAGCGGTAATAACAGAGGCGGGTAGAAAGCGTTATCACTTCCCGATTATTATCACATTCATTATGCACTAGATCTAGTATTAACTAGATTCTAGACAGCTGATGTAAAACCTAAAAAGCTTATCTGAAAGAACGATCTTAACCAGCATACTAAACGTGGCATAAGAAGGGTTTGTTTTTAAGGTTCTTCGTAGCTATTTTAGGGACAAATTGGGAGTTGTCCTTTGTCTTTATATTAGTATAGAAAAGACAGATTGACCAAATTTGTCAGTTTGCCCATAAAATTTGTCAATGTTTGTATTGAAACATTTCTACTGTGAGAACGTAACAAAAACTAGGTAGGTACTCTATATATCTTTTGGAACCCTTCTGAATCCTTTTTGGTGTACTAACTGTATATTTTCTGGGACGCCCACATCATTTTGCCGCTATTTTTCAGCACGAGTGCGCCAGCGCAGAAATATCACTGCTTCATGGAGAACCCGTGTCGAAACTATAGTGTTATTGTCTCTCTTTCTGCCAAAAACGAGTTTTCTTTGAGGTCTTCTGAGCCGACTTATTTATACCGAAGTCTCTCCCACGGTAATATTCTGTTTGACGTTTGACTGATCAGTGTAAAATACTTGACATATACCAGCAGCAGTGTTCTATGTTGCATTTTAATGCAGTTTTTATGTGCAACATGGACTATGTTCTCTATATGGTCCCGACCCAAATATTAAACTCCATATACGATGGTTATGTGTGGTCTAAAATCTTGTAATTGCACATGTCTGGGCCTAAGCGTGGATTCAATATTCTTATCATTGTTTACACAAGGTTTTGGTAAAATCACTTAAGAATATTATGGTCTCTACTCTCTACTACTTATGTAGTACTTAAATGTATAAGTAGACGTTTTGATAAAACGATAAGCCATCCAGATTGGAGCATTATAAGCCAGAATCTCACGAATTGATCCTTAAAGCCAATGATATTCTACTTATACAGATCTGTTACCTTCATACTATTTTCCGGTTTAAATCTCTTCCGAACAACATTGACAAATTTGACAGATAAGTGAAACAAAAGATATAACGAAATGCCATTTACATAAAAGAGACAGACTAAATAAAAGACGACCCAATTGGGTCGTATTTGAAGCTTCACAACGCGCGCGGTAGTAACATATCTGCTTTGAGTTTTTTTAATATGCTTAAAGCAGGCTGTATTATTTTAAAATATAGATTAATAATATATTTTGTTACGATATCTCTTTTTAATGCATATTTTTATTAACAACAGCTTGACTATATTTTATTATATGGATTCGGTTAAAAAACCGCGAAAAGGTCGAATCCGCTCTTTATTTAATCGAGTTTTAGTCTAACTCTTTGCTAAAACTATCCATATCTGAAGG
This sequence comes from Aricia agestis, assembly GCF_905147365.1. NCBI lineage: Eukaryota > Metazoa > Arthropoda > Insecta > Lepidoptera > Lycaenidae > Aricia > Aricia agestis. Next base: position 3,175,888 of record NC_056423.1, read on the forward strand.
TTTTAAAATGTGTTTCCATAAAAACCGCTACATAGTCTGAAAACGCTACCGCCCATACCTTACGTCTTACTACACTTACGGTACATGTATGAATATTACGCGTTCCGATATTACGAGAAATATTACATAAATACTAGAAATGTGCCATGTTAGGGCACCGTGACATACAGATAGACAGGTTCCGATTTATGTATCTATATGATATATCTGTAGGATTTCTTGTAGATTATGACATGCGTTCAAAATGTTTGATAAGGAGGTGAGTCAAAAAACTTATGATAACAAATAAGGACAATTAATGATTATTTAAAAAATTGAAGGATTAAGTACTTAATAATCTGTATTTACGAAGACATCGCACGGGAACTGTACATTTTTGTTCTTTCTCGGGATTCAAAGTATCAGCATACAAAATTTCATCAAAATCGGTTCAGACTTCAGCTTCAGCAAAACTTCAGCAGCAAGCATGAAGAGGTAACAGATGAGAAAAAATCATGAGTGGCTTTGTCGTTTTTTTTAATGAAATAAGGGGCAAACGAGCAAACGGGTCACGATGGAAAGCATGTTCCGTCGCCCATGGACACTCGCAGCATCAGAAGAGCTACAAGTGCGTTGCCGGCCTTTTAAGAGGGAATAGGGTAATAGGGGAGGGTAGGGAAGGGAGGGAATAGGGGAGGGTAGGTTCGTGCCGAAGCATGGCTCTCCCACGTATAAAGTTTCTCCCACGTTTTAGAAGTTTGTCTATAAAGGGAATCAAACCAGGTACCTTACAAAATAACCACTGAGCCTTTCCGTCTTTACTTTCGTGTTCCAACCATTATAACCATTTCCTTGAACACAAATGACTTATGGTTCTTAATGAACTTATAGTTTCTGAGCTCTAACATAACTAACAGACACACATAACGGTTACTACGTCCGTTCAAAGTTACATTAAATTGTTCAGTACTAATTAATATTAAAGTGAGAGGTTATTTACTTATTAATATTATTTAACTGTCTGAATCTTGTCTTGCTTCGTCCATAAAAGATTTCCTTCGTTCTTGAATCCTCTTTTTCTTTAAGAATTGTTAGCTGAACCGGCAAACGTTATTTTGGCAATACACATTATTTCAGGCATGAAACATAGATGTTGGCTGGCTAGAACTAACCGACAAACAAACAAAATCGGTCCATGGTCTGTACCTAAATAAAGCTAAAGAGTTATTTCGGCACATGTATAGAGAAGACCACGGGAAATAGTGCAAATAGGCTACTTTTTTGCGCACACAGACTATTATTTGCGTGAAAACGCTCGTTTGTATCGATACAAACGCAAGTTGAACGCTCAGCAAAGGGAAGGAAGCCTTTACGTAGCACGTTTTAAACTTAATATCTGCCAAAACGCGATGAAAACACGCAGAAGACGAGCGCATCAGAAACGCGCGTCGTCGGTGCGCAAAAAATACGCCGTGTGGAAAGGCCCTTAGTCTTGCGGAACATCTATTAGATATGCTTTAGAGGAAGTGACGATAGTGATGATACTCTGCGCATCTCACGGCACATGTACGGATCACCACACAAGGCGCAGCACAAAAACCACCCTCGCTATGGCCGTGAAAGCCTTTTCTCCTGTAGAAAGTGTACTTATTCAAATACGAGCCATCTACAATCTGCATGTTCTTAAAAAGATAAGGAGTTTCTATGAGATTTATGTTGTAAATTAATACCAAAATATTTCTGTTAGACTAGTAGCGCCATAATATTGAGTTTGCTAATGTCATGTGTCACATAATTCTCGATATGTCATGTATCTGTCAAGTGTCAAATAAAGAGTGTCGTTAACCGAAAGGGCGTGTTTCAATAGGTTATGGGCCCAGCACGCCTCCACTGCGCGACTCTGCTTCGTATACATAAGGTCCTTTTGGCAGTCGGAGGTATATAAGAGACTAGAGGTTTACCGCAACTCCATTGTGTATAAATTAGTTTGTCACCCAGTAATCGTACATTTTGCAGCGATAAAACTATCCTATGTAATTTCCCGGCTCTTGAAGTATGTCGATACCAAATTTCATTTAAATCGGTTCAACCGTTAAAAAATCCACTATTATCCTACTTCCTACTAATATTATAAAGGCGAAAGTTTGTTTGCATGTATAGATGTGTGGATGTATGGATGTTTGTTACTCTTTCACGCAAAAACTACTGAACGGATTTCAATGAAACTTTACAATAACATAGCTAATACATCAGAATAACACATAGGCTACAATTTTAACCGACTTTCAAAATATTGTGTTATGTTCGTTTTCTTATGTTTAACGATTACTCCGCCGTTTGTTAACCGATTTTCAAATTTTTTCTTTTGGTATATAGGGTATCATCCCAATTTGGTATTATATTCACAAAAGTGGTGATCTGATGAAGGATCCATAAGTAATCGAGGGAACTCCTCAAAATTTATAGGGAAACATGTGGTGATTTTGGTTTCGTGAGAAGTATTCTAAGCATATGCTACCAACAAGTAAGATTTTGCACCGAGGTATACCTGGTATACCGTGGTTCGGAAGGTGCTGAGAGAACTCCTGATTCTTTATAGATAAAAGTTTGGGAGTTTTGGCGTTGTTTTAAGAACGAAAAGCATATGCTACAATACATAGGCTACAATTTTAACCGACTTTCAAAATGGGGGAGGTGTTATGTTCGTTTTCTTATGTTCAACGATTACTCCGCCGTTTATTAACCGATTTTCAAATTTTTTCTTTTGGTATATAGGGTATCATCCCAATTTGGTATTATATTCACAAAAGTGGTGATCTGATGAAGGATCCATAAGTAATCGAGGGAACTCCTCAAAATTTATAGGGAAACATGTGGTGATTTCGGTTTCGTGAGAAGTATTCTAAGCATATGCTACGAACAAGTAAGATTTTGCACCGAGGTATACCTGGTATACCGTGGTTCGGAAGGTGCTGAGAGAACTGATTCTTTATAGATACAAGTTTGGGAATTTTGGCGTTGTTTTAAGAACGGAAAGCATATGCTACTATGCAAATTACATTCATCATCATCATCGCTACCATATTATACCATGCATCGTCCTATGGTTATGACATATGAGCCTATAAAGACCCTGTTATAGGTACTTTTCATAGTCTTTTAGATCGAGTCTCGAATTTGTAAAGCGATAATAAAAAAAAATCTATACCTACCTAATATTATAAACCTGAAGAGTATGTTTGCTTGAACGCGTTAATCTCAGGAACTACAGGTCCGATATAAAAACTTATTTCAGTGTTAGATAGCTCATTTATCGAGTAAGAGTTAAGATTATAGGCTATATATCATCACGCTAAGACTAATACGACCGAAGAAACTCAGGAAAATGTGGGAAAAACGCGTGAAATATGAGAAATTACGAACTACTAGAGCAATTTTTATGGCAATATTGGGCACAGATATAGAGTAGACCAAGTGAAGGGTGTAGGGACATAAGCTATTTTTTATGGGAAAATGTACGGTTTCCGTAAAATTCGTAATTTACGCGGGCGAAGCCGCGCGGGACATCTAGTAGAGTATAATAATATCATATTAAGAAAGATTTTAACATTCATATTTTCTATTTGTCTTTCCTAATCTATTAGAAACAAAATGAATTTTCTTAAAAACTTAAGTCTTAACTCGAAAAACGATGAGTCCAGGTTTTAGAATGAGGAAGCGATCCATCAGTCTTATTTGAGAAAGAATTTTACTCGTTCTTGACGCTTTTTGCAATACTGTTTCAGTAGGGTGGCCATCATTTAGGTCTGCTGTGGATATTACATCAAATCTTCTATTAGACTTTATAGAGTGTTGTAGGTAAATTATAGTAATATTGTAAATATAATAAAACATACTAATATTGTAAACTGTGCGAAAGTGTGACTTAAAAACTTTGCTCCGCAAGAGACATTAACTAATGATGATTAACTTTCAATTTAATGAAGAGTTTGGCAGATAATGTATGCGGCTTATGTCAAAATCTTCATTTAATTACAGTTAAGTAATTAATATTTGTTTCTGTGCACAAATGGAGTACCTACATTGCGTTCACGGTCAATAATGGAGATAAAAATGACCTCTGCATTAATATGGATTATGCAATAACATTAAGGCACGAAAAGTCAATATTACTGCTCAAACTTCATGTAAAAACGTCACAAGAACATAAAGAAAGTGGCTTGGGACTATTTGTCATACTCTCTTTTACTTTGGGCTTTCACATTTTACTGTCAAATGGCATTTCTAAACAATAACTTAGCGACAAAAACATAATTAAGTTTTTTTTTTCACAGTTAAATATAACTTTTATGTTACCATTGTTTTAGAAGAATTTCCCCTGCACAATGGTTACTTAATACGCCATATCTAAGTGATTAGGGTAAAAATAATAAGGTAAAGTTACTTGCAACATTGTAAAACAATAACTAAATTTTCATCGTATTTCATAACATTTTTTAGTACAATGACATGCAATTAAAATTTGAGTTATAACTCAATATAGCAATTTTAACACCTTACTTAGACATTGAATCCTTCAAGATACGCGTGGACTTGGAAAAGATCAGAATTCCGAATCTTGTACTGAATTTCAAGCGAATGGTCTTCATATTATATTTTAATAACTCAGAAACTTATTTTTAGTGGTTTAACCAATCGAAACGTAATATACATCAATACTGCATCAGAACCATATCGAAACTGTATAATTCACCAGAATAGACCTGCAGGACTGTCCTCAATATACCAAATGCATTACCACCCGGCCTGACCACGACCATGTGCCGTCTAGTCTATCTTGTAGTTTTTGTCTAGCGGACAAACGGGCTGATGTGATGACAAGTTACTGTGTGATCACGTAAATTAAACTGATTCGATTCCTTTTGATATGTTCACCAAACTTTTAAATTCAGCTAACTACGACTAAGTAAATTAATAATAATAATAAATGACGTAAATTCGTTGGATTTAGCAACCCATCCTGCATAACAACAGTAGAAATGGAAAAAAATCGACATACTGACACATTTTATCGACAAAATGGCGGATTTCCGTTGTCTAACTGTCACTTTGTCTATTCTTCCGTAGAAAGAAACCGTTTTTATGGTGACCATGCTAAGCCTGCTGAGCTACATTTATGATTTAGATCACAATTCACAATGAATTAGTGATGATTTGAACCAGACATACGCGAAGAACGCAAAGGACAGAAAAATTTACAGCTATGTGTATGAAATATCTGTTATATCTTCATGAATTCGTTCAAAGCTTTAAAGGAAACAGATAGGAACGAAAACGAAATACTTGAGAGGTGTCAACTGGCAAGGGACTACCGGATGGTACGAAGTTATAAAAAAACAAAAAAAAAGAGAGAGACAGAGAGAGAAACACGCGCTACCGCACGGCTTACAACTATAGAATTTTTGCTCTAGTTGTAATATACCGACACTTTTGTGTTACAACTTTTCCGTCTAGCCCCCTTTCGCAACGGGCGATAAGGAACTTCGTTCGAAAAAAACAATCTAGGTTGCTGCTCCATGACCCCTGGAGAGTGCTGAGTGATGTAGCAGACATCCATCAGTCTTTTCACAGTTTCACCACCAGCAGGGGGTGAAAATAATTGCGAGCTTGCTTTCCCGTAAAAAATACTTTTTTTATAGCGAACTACTGTTTTTATAGTGAACGTTCACTATAATAAAGTGCGTCTAACTGTGTATAGCATAATATTATATTATGTAGGATGGTAAACTTATTCTAGAATGCGGGTTTTTAACCTGCTTTCAGAAGCTGACATGCAATGCTAAAGTAGTTTAGATACTCAAAAATCTGTAAGGAACCCGCTTTTGACTGACTTGACTCGAGTACAACATACTCTGCATACTAGTCACCGTAACCAGTACTTAACCTATTCTGGTTATACGTATAGTCAACTAGATGACGCGGACGCTCGCAACTACGTTGCGCTAAAATTCGTGCGGAAACCGTACTTTTTGGGGACATATTAAGTATCATATTATTAGGGCTGCCATCACCTGAATTGCCATCGCCGGTCAGGCACGACAAAATTCGCGGACATGTGGCCGAAATATGGTTATTTCCCCGGACACCTCGTTCGTGCCAGAAAAGTGTATGCTTAGCGAATGTTTATCTTCTGTTTATTGCTTCATGACTAAAGTTAAATTTCTCGCAACAAAAGTGTCCGGATTTTACCGGGACGCTTTTCAAAAACCTGGCCGGACGCTCCCCGGACGCCCTTCAAAGTAGGACAAATTCGGGGAAATCCGGACGGATGGCAGCCCTACGTATTATGTCCGTTCCCGAGACTCAAGGTATCTCCATACCAAAATTTCAGCTCTTCAAAATTTCTGCTTTCAGTTCGGTTAATAGGTTTAACGGTTTGGGTGTGAAGAGGTAACAGACAGACACTTTCGCATTTGTAATATTAGTATGGATGTTAGACCAGCATAACAGTCAAGTAAAACGATCGCATGCTGATGATGATGATGAGAAATTGTGGTGTAAGTACCTACGTGACCACACGACCGGAGAATCGTGGATTTTCGCACGAGCGGCGCGTGCGCATTCTTTGATGTTTCGGAGGTATGCGTGTACATCTGTTACGTGAAAAATGTGAGAAAAAATTGTAACGGGTCGTACGTTGGCTTGACAAAAAGCGAGGAAAAGTCTGTTTAACTCCCAAAATTAAGGCAAATTCCGTACATGATAAGTGTTAATTTTTTTATTCGCCCCCTAGATTTTAAAAATTCAACCCTCTATCCTACTTATAATGACGGGATTAAAATTACTCATAACGATAGACTAGGTTTGAAAATCTAATACTTCAACGATAACTTGCCATTTAGCCGAGACGTTTTCTTTATCGTTTCTTTATAGAATCACATATAAAAATGTATGGAGTTGACATAAGCGTTCGATAATATGAACTATGAAGTTGACGTTTGAGTCGTGTATGTTAGGGTTGCTGAGGATTCCTCTTCCGCTTCCTCATAATGAGGAAGTTTCGCAATATTTTGGGTTCCTCAACCGTTACCGCATCCTCATAAATAAAAATAAAAAAATCCTCTTCCGCTATCGCTTCCTCAAAATTTAAGAGGAATTTATGAGGAATTTCACTGCACATGCGCATCGCGTATCCAATCATGGCAACGCACACGCCAGAGCCAGAGAATTGTATAATTCACTCTTTTTTTTTTTGTGTGCGTTGTTGTGTATGTTTAACCTGGGAAAATTAAGAAATTCAGACCGAATAATTCGTGTAGTTTTGAAAGTTGGTACAGTTGTTCCTAAAGGTGTCCAGATAAATATACTAAAAGTCTCCGAGGGTGGGACAAGAGCCGGCGGTGTTGGAGGGGGGAAGGCTCTTCCTGAAAATAATAAAAAATAAATAAAATAACACGAAAAAACTACACGAATTATTCGGTCTGATCGTTGATTTTGAAACTAATTTTCTTAGACTAGTTACTGAACCTTAATTGCTGGACCGATTTTGATGATTCTTTATAGTGTGTGTTTTGAGAATGGCTTAGATTCATAGTTTGGTCTTTTAATTAATTTTTGTGTAATGTATGTACCTAGTTATGTACAGACAGAACAAAGACTTTTGGGTTGGGTCCGCTAGTATTTATAATTTCCTATCATCCTCTTTCTCATCCGCTTCCTCTTCCGCTTCCTCATCCGCATCCTCTTCCTCAAAAAATATCCTCTTCCTCATCCGCATCCTCTAAATTTGCGCGTGAAAATTCCTCTTCCTCCTCCTCTTCCTCATAATCACTTCCTCAACAACCCTAGTGTATGTCAATAAAGAAGCTATACGGAAAACGTCTTGGCTAGGGGTTCTGAACTTCTGGTACTGTGGTTGATAGTGATGAATGATGATGATTCGCAAAACTTGTATGCTATTGTATAAACGAGTTTAAAGAAAGTTATTGATGGTGTATGTAATATTATTGGAATAGCCACATACGTTACCTCATTCTTGTTTATTTATAATAATTACGTGTCAATTGTCAAGCTACTACGTGGTTTGACGATTTTACTTCTAGGTGTTTCGGTGTGATAAATAAAATCTGTCTATGCCTTTAAAGGAATAGACAGATTTTAATGTTATTTAAAAAATTATTCACAAATCACAACCACTATGTCTCTTCCTGTCTCTCAAAGCATCCCCAATCCCCATGACAATTTACATCTAAATCGGTTCAGCCGTTTGAACGTGAAAAGCTACGAATTACGACAAAGACACATTTTTGCATTTTTAATGCTTCAACTTCCAAGCGGCCACATGCGGCCGCGATGAGCTATTGTGTCTAGATTTTTCACGATCGAAGGATATTGGTAAGGATTCCACCTCCGTTAGAGTTACAAGGCTTTAAAAATGGGGGTAGCAAACTGAAGAAAACTAATACCATCACAATATTGTCAAAATAAATTTTGGTGTCGTTTTTGGGTGAAAAAACTCAAAAATCAAAAGAACTCGTTTTGGGGTGAAAAAAATTAAATTTCAAAAGTTTTTTAACCCCGCCATTTTGTGAAGAATCAAGAGTAATTTGCGAGCAAATTGATTCGTGACCGCGCGCCGCTGCGGGTTCGAGTCCCGGCACGATCCCGCATTCCCAGGAATCGCAATTTTGTACTTACCTATGTTTTCTATAAATAAACCTGGATATTTTAAAGAAAAAACTCAAGTGTGTTCCAGTAGAACAAATTACGATTGACGAATCAGGGGCCGTACCACGAAACTGTTTTAAGACTCAAACAATCGAACGAAAATGCCGCTTCCTACAGACCACTCGTACTCTAACAAACGTGAAATCAGAAATGACGTTGTTAGAGCAGGGCGCAGCATTCTCTTTCGATTGTTTGAGTCTCAAAACGGTTTCATAGTAGGCCTACTGTTGATTTTGATACCTCTAATGGTCAAATTCAACAAGCCGTTTCGGCTGTAGTGCGTGCCAAAGAAATGAACATACATACAATCATAAATGTTACCCTCCTAGCGTAGTTGCAAACCTTCTCATCCTTTGCAGGTAGAACTTTTAAACACGAGACTCTGAATGGGACGAAAGACTGAAATGGTTTTTTATTTGCTCTCCTTCTCACTTCGAACTACTTCTAATCTTCATACTTTTCTATTATAGCATTGCAACGCAACATCGATCATGGTTTTGACCACGCCAGCGAAGCGAGTTAAAAAAAACTTTAAAATCATACACGCAAGGTTTAATTTCGTTTGATTCATAGTTGCACTGTGTGTGTCTGAGCTTTACGTAAGGAAACGTTTACAATAATTACGCTCACACAAATGGCTATTTGATTACTCGCATTGTGCAAGTGATACATTGATTAGGCGCGAGAAATTGTCTTAATTTCTTCACGAGTAAATAGCTTTTAATATCTTGAGAAATAAGGTCGCTTTTAAAAATGATTGTAGCACCGTATTATAATGATTTTAGGTATCAGTTTTTCGCCAGTGTGTCCACGCGTTTAGTGACGGACGTGATAACTGATGACGTCATCGTAACTGTATTTTTTAAACAGGCCAAACATAAGTTTAATTTAATGAAAAGTTTGAGAGATATCAGATATTATGTTATAAAAATTATGCCTAAATCTTCATTAAACTTAAGTAATCTTTAAATCTGCTGAATGCAGTCGTAAAACGTAACTCTTTAAGTCCTTAAGACACTGAAGTTGCGTTTACTTTAACCATTTTTTTCAGCAGATTTCGACAAGCAGTTGGTTAGTTTGCACTAACCGCTCACTGCTAACAAGTGTCGTGCTTAGCCACAGAATATATATGGCTCGGCCTGTTAGTCCGTGCACGCGTGTGACATTATCAATATTGTGCATTAAGCCTTTCTATTCAAATGTCCAAAAGTGTTACGGCGAAAGTGATTTCACTTCGCGATCGGCAGGATACAGATGATGATGAATGTGTGTAGTTTTAGGCTAGTACCTAGCCGTTCTGGCAGAGTTGCGGTAGGTTCTATCGTACCCACAACTCTGCCTTAAGAGCTCACCTGACTCTAAAAATCAAACATCGTCCTTCTCTCTTCACACTCACGCCCGTCTTTCATATGCCAGGTGAAAAAGGACGGCGCGGAATCATCGCCGAGTTAGTTTTAATTGAATAAAAGACGAACTATAATGATTATGAAAAAAGTGTTTCGATCAAATTTAGGTTTTATCAATACCTTTTTAGATATTGAAAAATATTAAAGAAAAGACAGCAAACTTCGAAGATCCAAGCAAAAATGTGTCTAAAACAAGGTTTTTTGTAAAAAAGAAACTATCGAGCATTTTTTGAGTAATCGTGTTTTCGTCTTGAGCATTTAATCTTTATGAACTGAAGTTACTTGTGTCAAAAAATCAGTTTTCTAGACCTTACAAATTTTGAGATCTAGGTTAAAGTATGTAGTCAAGTTAGGGTCATATGGGCTCTTAAGTGAGTGGAAGAAACATTGGGTTTTAGTGGGTAGACAAGCAGGGAGTTCCAAATACCACGATCGACATCTCCAATTCGCCGGGAATGCGTAATTCATTTCCCCATGTTAAAAAAAAGTACCAAGCCGCTAGGTTATCTGAGTTGTAAAGGGCCACCGGTTTTTGTGCGACCGTAGTAGATTTACGTCGAATGTTTTAAAAGGTGCCGAAGTATATTAAGAGCCCATATGACCCTAACTTGACTACATACTTTAACCTAGATCTCAAAATCTGTAAGGTCTAGAAAACTGATTTTTTGACACAAGTAACTTCAGTTCATAAAGATTAAATGCTCAAGACGAAAACACGATTACTCAAAAAATGCTCGATAGTTTCTTTTTTACAAAAAACCTTGTTTTAGACACATTTTTGCTTGGATCTTCGAAGTTTGCTGTCTTTACTTTAATATTTTTTAATATCTAAAAAGGTATTGATAAAACCTAAATTTGCTCAACACACTTTTTTCATAATCATTATAGTTCGTCTTTTATTCAAGTAAAACTAACTCGGCGATGATTCCGCGCCGTCCTTTTTCACCTGGCATATGAAAGACGGGCGTGAGTGTGAAGAGAGAAGGACGATGTTTGATTTTTAGAGTCAGGTTAGCTCTTAATAGTTGAAACTACGCAACTCCATTGCGCCAAAATTCGTTTATCGCCCGGGAACCGTACATTTTTCCGGGATAAAAAGTATCCTATGTCCTTTCCCGGGACTGAAAGTATTTTCATACCAAAAAGCAAAATCAGTCCAGCGGTTTCGTAGTGAAGAGGTAAAAGACAGACAGACACACTTTCGCATATTTAATGTTAGTATGGATAGGTATTTTAATTTGATTTCCTATGCTTTAAAATTAGTATCATTGTAATCAAAATTAATCATAGTCCACTAAAAACGAACGCGGAGAAATGTCTACAACTTTTTATTATGATGAATTACGACATAGTCTACGAGTTCTGACATTTGCCTTGAAAAATCCGGTCGGACGGGTGTAGTAAAAAGTAGTAAACGAGCGGAGAAGCTATTGGAAAGTGCTATTAGTGCTAATAATTCAGCCGCCATTTTGTATGATAGTGAAATGTTGAAATTGATGGGACCACTTCGTTATCTGAGTATATTCGGTAATATTATGTATTTTGTTATTGCTATCATGATCATCGGCTAGGTTTTTTACTAGAATTCCTTTGTGAATGAGGATTTAGGCTACAATTCCAATTCCATCTTTCAAATTCAAATCGTTTATTTGCTATAAAAGTGGTGAATACAATAGGTAGTAATGATCTTTTTTTTTATGAAATAAGGGGGCAAACGAGCAAACGGGTCACCTGAAGGAAAGCAACTTCCGTCGCCCATGGACACTCGCAGCATCAGAAGAGCTGCAAGTGCGTTGCCGGCCTTTTAAGAGGGAATAGGGTAATAGAAGAGGGTAGGGTAGGGAAGGGAAGGGAATAGTTGAGAGTAGGGAAGGGAATAGGATAGGGGTTAGGGCATTGGGCCTCCGGTAAACTCACTCACTCGGCGAAACACAACGCAACGTTTCACGCCGGTTTTCTGTGAGAACGTGGTATTTATCCGGTCGAGCCGGCCCATTCGTGCCGAAGCATGGCTCTCCCACGTATAAATTTAAATTTTTAAGAACTAACACTTTTAGCTATACAGTATGAAATATCATGCAAATATATATGAATACATCAACATCATACAAAATATCTTTTACGTTAACAATAATCAAATCAAATTTATACTGTATACATTAAAGTCGTTTCTAATAATATCCTTTTTTTCCAACTCAAAAGTAATTAATTGCTCTTATTTCTACTTCCTTGTTGAAGTTGGAGAAAAAAAGAATTGCCATTTTGATATTGTTAATGGTGAAACAAAAATGATGCCTAAAGCCTCTTTTTTCAGTAATCCAGAGTCAATTCTCACATTTTACTTGGTCTTAAAACCCTGAAACCCTTCTATCTAACCCAGAGGTTCCCAAACTTATTTTGTCTACCGCCCACTTTAAGAACAAATTATGTTTTAGCGCCCCCATTGTTTCAATTTAAAATGCATCCTGATGAAATAAATCACCCCCCAAGGCTCTACACAACGTCCCATTTTTTTTCTGGGTCCCACACATAACCTAACCTAACCGCAAGTATCAAGCTGACTCCCATTGCGAGCTATTAAATCGTGAAGGCTCTTACTCGTCGGAGGCCAGAGCGATATCAGAGTAGACAGAATGATAGAGTATGCCGACTTAGAACTGATGTTGAAATTTTTAAATTTGACGTATTATGACGAAAATCGTCGCTAGGGTTGTTAACTTGTTACCTACGAATTTAAAACTATGACATATTCGCTGGACGTGTTCCTCTTTGGTCGTATTGTTGTTTGTGTTTTGGCAGATGCGATTAAAATTGTCAGAATCCAATTTTGAAATCTTTATTTTTAATATTTAAAAATAAATTATATCAGCCAGCGCGAGGCACATTCCGTTCATAGTCCTAGTGAAACCCGACGAATTTGACAGATATTGAAACCTGTCCGTCTCTTTGCAGTCGAACTACTGGTAGTTATGTCTATTGTGGCGATATTCCCGTCGCGATCGCCCGCTGACCTTCAGACCTTTAGCGCCCACGAGGGGGCGTTATCGCCTACTTTGGGAAAGGCTGAATTCTAACCTATAGAAAAACTATCATAGATGTCATTTAATCATGATACATAGTCACTATCATAATATTATAATCGTAGACATCATAAACTTGTTTAATGTCGTGAGTTCAGTTTGTAACTATTTTATCTTGTGGACATAGTCCAATGTAGGTGTAGGTCTTGTAGGTAGGTCGAGTAAATAAGTCCAGCAAAATATTTACCGATATCCAGGTTTATCTATAACCATGACAAGGCTATGAGTAACATAGATATTGCTTTTGGTGCGACCTTCTGATATGTTCTAAATTACGTCACGAATGACGAATTCAGTCGAAACTGAATATAGGAATTAGGAATTAAAGTTTCGGTTTACGCAGATCGAATTTCGAGATCGAGTTCACTTTAATAAAAGTAATACTTCAGAATGTGTATTACCGAATCATCTTATAACGAAATCTCTAACTCAAATGCGACAATAATGCCCACCACTTCGTTAGAATTAGATTAATGCGCGGGAACCATACATTCTTCCACAACAAAAACTGTCACATTACGTATTAAGACAGTTTTTTCCTTTCCCGTCTCTTAAAGTATTTCCATAATTTCATCTTAATCGGTTCAGCTACTTAAGCGTAAGGAGGTAACAGACAGACATACATACAGACACACTTTTCATCTCTGGGCAGGGGCGCCAAAATACCAACTGCTCCTTCTGGATCGTATCCAACGAAGGGCTGCTCGAATTGTTGACTGCCATAGTGTTTCAAACAGCTTGGACCCCCTGGAATTACGCCGAGATGTAGCTTCACTCTGCATCCTCTATCGGTTGTATCACGGGGAGTGCTCTGAGGAATTGTTCGGAATCATACCACCTGCAACTTTTCGCTATCGTCCCACGCGAAAAACATACCATCCTCATCACCTTGATGAGTTGCAGTCTTCCACAGTGCGTTTTTCGCGTAACTTTCTGCCGCGCACTGTAAAACTCTGGAATGAACTGTCACCAGCAGTATTTCCGGACCGATACGACCTGCAAACCTTCAAGAAAACAGCGTATTCCCTCTTAAAAGGCCGGCAACGCAACTGCAGCTCTTCTGATGTTGCGAGTGTCCATGGGCGACGGTAGTTGCTTACCATCAGGTGACCCGTTTGCTCGTTTGCCCCCTTATTTAATAAAAAAAAAAACTTTTGCATTTATAGTATTAATAAGGATGAGCTCAATATTATCAAGCATGATTTTGAACCATAAAAAAATTAAATTAAGAAATTTAAAAAAAAAATCCCGCCAAAAAACTTTAAAAAGTAATGAAATATTATATTTTACTGTCTTTAAGTTAAATTTTCCTAAGTGTAAAGTGATATTTTAGTCCATAATGTTTGTCACGGTGTGTCGGGGGACCGCCAATAGTGTCTTTTGCATTTCGTATCGCCATGTCACTGATTGTCTCGATTCGGTTCGTTGTGAACTGACCCTTAAACTATAATGTTATGTGAAATCAATCTACATTAGCGGTCCCCCGACACACCGTGACAACAATTATGGACTTAAATATCACTTTACACTTAGGAATTATTTAAACTTAAAATCAGTAAAATATATTATTTTATTACTTTTTAAAGTTGTTTGGCGAGGTTTTTTTTAATTTCTTAATTTAATTTTATTTCATGCTTTTTAAACTTGTGTTGGTTATAGTCCAGAATAATTCCTATCAACAGGATCATATTATATCCCAACGAATACCATCTAGGAATGTCCTTTTGGATGAGGCCGTCAATATGAGTCCAAACATGAAACTCCACTTTGGATTCATATGGAGCAAAAATTTATTGGTTATCTACGTCTTACTAGTTGTCGCAATTAAAATGAGCCCAAACACGAAACCATTGCTCTTAGTTGGTGAGGAGCTGGGTATCCTATTGATTACCAGGTGATGCTGCAGCACCAGGTCAACTTTCCATTAATGTGTAAATATTCATAAATGCGTGACATTTATGAACTAGAATGCAATAAAGCCCACCAAACGACTCCAAGTTTTCTAATCGGCTCTTCACGAACCAGATGAACCGCGATTTTTCAGCACGGAGCAGGCTGATGATGATGAACTATAGCTAAGAACACTCTCAATTAAGTCGGCTTTCAAACAAAAAAAAACTAGATCAAAATCGGTCCACTCGTTTGGATGCTACGATGCCACAGACAGACAGACCGACAGACATGCACGTCAAATTTATAACACCATTCTTTTTTGTCGGGGGTTAAAAATTGAAAATAACTCTTAAGATATTAACCATAGCATCTATTGTTCCAGAGCTGGTCGAAGAAGGCGGAACCCTCTGGCGCTGTATACGGAGGACGACGGCCACGACCTCAGCGACCTTGGCATCGGCACCTCCAGCACCAAGAGTAGCCTGAGCGAGGACACAGACAACCACAGCTTGGCGGTGAGTAGAGTCCAGAATTCAAAATGCGCTATTCGACTCCGATTCGAAAACTTCATCAAATAAACGCTCGTCGTGCTAGGCATTGACTAATCGCACGGTAATGCATTCGATTCGAACGAAAATTGTAAATCGTCCTACAAAATAGCCAGGGAAATAGAAACCCTGAAGGATGGAATGGCTCTAAATAGAGCAAAGATCTCCTTAGAATGTTCGTCATTTATGTTAGGTACAGTCTGTACGATGTTGCCACTTTTTAATTTCTTGACTTTCTTGACGGACTATAGCTTATGACTTTACTGAGGCAATATATCATATTATTTTGTTACAGCGCATTGCACTCTGGATTTGAAAGTAAATAATATCGTTAAAAAAAATTAAGTAAACGCTCATAACTCATAAAACCAAAACAAATCTTTTGAACAATAGCGTTAATGGTTAAAGGCTGTAACCAATAATGTAATTCCTTTGTTTTCAGAGCGACGGGATGGATCTCGACAAAAACCATTCGGACGTGGACAATCTGTCAACCTGCGACAACAATCGGAAGGTCGGCTCGAGTGCCAACGAATACGACACCTGTACGACCACGACTATCAGTTCCCCGGAGCCCGAGGAATACACATACGAGGGAGCTATAGAGGGATACAAATCGAGAATCATCTCGCAAACGAATAGTAGCGTAATCAAAACTGTCGTTAATAATAATAAAGAGAAATACATAGACAAAACGAACGGTGATATAAACAAAATAAGAACATCAGTGAGCAACATGTTCGAAGCGAAACTAACCTCGCTCCAGCAGGACGGAGGATTCGACACCAAAAATAATAACGCAAAGAAGGACCTGCCAAAAGTAGATATTCACAAGCGAAGGGAACAGTTCGAGAGGGAGAACTCGCAGGAGTCGCAAAATAATAAGAAAATACCCGAAATAAATAACAAAAGGTCGATTAAAGATAGACTGTCAAGTTTAGAAAAGCTTACAGAGGAGTCACATTTACAAAAATCTACGAGGGACCTCGATAAAATATCGGCAGAAGTTAAACCTTTGAAAGAAAGGTTGTCGTGTCTCGAGAAGGTGAAAACCTCCGAGCCTGAGAAAGTAAACAGGCTTTCAAACGGAGACTTGAGTAAAACAAAGTCTCTAAAAGAAAGACTCTCGAGTCTAAAGTCACAAAATGAGGATGATATAAAGATTACCAAAACGGAGGTCAAAGAAGTGTCCGTTAGTCTGAAAGAACGTCTGTCGAGCTTGGACGCAGCTAAAAACAAGGAAATACCGAAAATTGCGATCGAAGAAGAAATATTGAGCAACGCGAAGACTGCAGCAAACGAAACCAATCAGTTTAGTGATGAAATGTACGATACTTCATTGAAACTGAACTTGGCTGGCATAGAAAACCAGATGCAGAGCTTCTGTCGTTCCCTCGATAGCTTAGACATAAACGGTCAGTCGTCGCCAAACTCCTTCGAAAGAGTCCAGAGTCTGGAAGACTTCGATTGCGCAGAGCTGCAGCACAACACAGCCGTGAGCGACATCGAGACGGAGGACAGCGGCATCCACACCGCGAGGGACTCTGCTCCAGCAGACGATATCGCAGACTTAACTCAGGTAGCTTCACCCATCGGAGAACCTATGATCGAGGTGTCCGAGTACGAGTCGTCAAACGAAGACAGTGGTGTGCCCCACATGTCCAAAATCGACGAACCCGCTCCAGAAACCCACAAGGTGACGGACAAAGTAATCGTCGAAGAAACCGAGGACCAAGACACCAAAATTGAAAACAGCGATAGCAGCAACTACGTCCAAGCCGTGTCGCAGCCAGAAGAGTGTAGTGTTACTGAAGAAGTGACGGAAATACAAATGGACAAAGAAGATGAAGATACCTTAAAAAGTGTGGACAATCAGGACTCCAGTGTAAGTGTGAACGACGTGTCCACTGCATCGGATGGTGATACTGTAGTGTTTGAGGGGAAGATGACTATACACTTGGATCTGAATGAGATATGCAATAGAAACGGTGCTGGTGAAACTAACGAAGCTACCGAACCTAACAAAAGCATGCCAATGGTAACTGTCTCTAATATTACTACTACTAACATTTCACCAAAGAATTCCATTAAGCCGCTAAATACTAACACTAAAACGCTAACGAACAGTAGAGATACTAACTCAGTGAATCCCATTACTCATGTTGCTCCTCCTGTTTCATGCGCCGACGATGTAGCGGTAAGTAGCTCGCAGGACGCTAACCCATTCTGGCAGAAGCGTAACAAGCGATGTTTAGAAACCAACAGACGCAAAACAATACTACTGATCAATAATAAAAAGTCTTCCAGTTCTAGGGACGAATAATCACGACCTAAGTTAAAGGTTAAAGGCCTAATTTTTATGATCTCTTAATTTTCATAAAAGTTTTGGTATTTTAAACATCGTAGCATAAGTAACCCAGTAACTATTATTTAACTCCTCAAATTCACGGGGTCGCGCACAACTTTTAAATGGGGTGAAAATGGAAGGGGCAATCGGCGCATGTGTATGAATCTACCACTAACATGAACTATCAATAACGTCTCACCATCTGATTGCGATCAACCAATAACGACCCGTCTGATCACTTATCTACCAATAGCGTGTCGCCTCTTCCCGTTCGCCCCGCCCACTCATTACCCCACCAATGCGCATTCCCCTTTCATTTTTGCCGACCGATCTTTAAGTTGTGTCCGACTTATGATCATAGCGGTATAGTTATAGTCAAGGATACAGGGTAAACTAGTGCCCAGACATTGTAGCCCCTTTATACTCATAGCATTATCTCGAATTGTAAATTCATTGGAAATATATGTTACATCGTTAAGTATGGGTTTTATTTATTTATGTATATGTCGTTAAAAACGCAGCGAGTCATTAACGCTAATCTATTAGATTTAATTTTATATTTATTTTAAAATTAACTATTAGTTTTTGAACACATTTTTGTTTTTGCAATAGGATATATTACTGCAATGTTTTTATGCTAGAGGCATCACCAGTATATACTGTAAACAAATTTTTGTTCGACGTTCGACAAAGTTTCTTTCAAAATACTGATATGACGTGTGCGTCGGATTTTGGCTGGATTACTTACTGTATAGGCCTGTATTCACTTTGATTAGTGATAAGTGCAGGTGATTAGTAATCAGGAGAAAGGAGGTGTAGACAGCGACTGATTAGAGCAAGTCCTTTCATTTCTCCTAATCACTAATCGCCTGCACTTGCACTAATCAAAGTGAATACAGGCCCTATGTGCTAGTAGCGTAGTAAAAGGAAGGGAAGTAAGTTATCTTCATACAAAGGCACCGCGCGCGGCTTGTATGTGTGCGCCATAGTATCAATGCGTCGCCACGTACGGCACACAACAAAATCTCGGCCAGTTGACGTCGACGCATTGATACTATGGCGCACACATACAAGCCGCGTGCGGTGCCTTTGTATGAAGATAACTTACTTCCTCTCCTTTTACTATGCTAGTAGCGCCCTCTGCTCATTGCGTAATATTCCCTATTACGGAGTAAAGACTCTCTGCTACCTTAACGCAAATGAACTATACTCACAATAGAATCACTGTTGATATCTTATCTTATCTAAAGCAAACTCGCTGTATCTCAGTAGTGGGATGACGCTCGTCTAAGCATCATGTTATAACTAATACTTTGCTGGTGATGGTATAACAAGGTAAGAAATATCAAGCCCAGTTGCACCAGCCTTGTATCGTATCTCCCTCGTTCATTGCAATGTGTGTAATCGTGATCATGCTATCTTTGTCATTCGCTGAGTGTGTGAGGGAGAAAGCGAGCAAGACTGGCGCAGCGGGCTAGTAGTGTTGCTTTTGCATTTTGCTATTGTCATGCTTGTTGTTCATTTTGTTACTGTTTTCTTTGATATATTGATTTGTTACTTGACTTGATTTTGCATGTTCTATAATTTTTTATCCAAATTGATATTTAAGGTTTAGTTAAATACGAGCAAGGCGACAATGTTTTAGTGATACAAAGTTGGTAAAGCATCTTCACGCTATTTTACATATTTTAATTTTTGTATTACTTTTAAGCATTGCCGCTTATCGTCTCGTTTCGATGTCTAATTCTAAGTTTAATTTCGAATTAAACTATTACCTAGTGCACGGTAAATAACTTGCATGCATCTATGTTTATACTAAGCTACAAATCTAAACTGATTTTTCCCCATAGGTAATAGATGCGTTAGAGCTAGCGTTCAAAGAACTAGACTCGGAAGAAAGCGCCAACGTCACCATGGATAAAAGTCCAGAGAAGTCGTTGCTAGATTTTGATGTGGAGAAGAAAGTTTCAGTGACTCCTCTGTACGAGAACGCGGATATCTTCTTCAAGAACCCTGAACCGGAGGCGTTCCCGTTGGATCTACCAACGAATGCCATGGAACCGCCCAAGGAAAAACCACCGCCGCCGCCCATGGAAGAAAATGGGGAAGATGAGCTACTTGGCAACGTGAGTATTTACCTGCCTTAAAAGGAGTGGGTTTTTCAAGTGTATGTGTGTCTCGCTACGCTGTGGAGTCTAAACTTGTCGATTTTGAGGTTTGAAAGATAATTTGTTACTTCAAAATGAACGGTTCCCGCTAGGTAAACCAATTTATACCTTGTACTATTGAGGAAATTGATTCCTAGGGAGTTGACAGACCAACGTCATTTGGTCGGATCATGTCCATTCAATGTTAATTAAGATCTGTCGGCTGGGTTTGACGTAACGCGACTAAACTACGTAGGTCCCCCATCTGCATAGGAATCAACTTCTCTGATAGTACCTTCCTTGACGTTTTGTCTTTGTTACATGAATATTATAATATTAGCAATACGATAAGCCGACACCCTTTTACGTTTTCTTCTTGGTCGATATCAATAAAATTGGCAATAGATACTCTGGGACTCAGTAAGGGACACAGGATGAATGATGAATGAAGTGATATAGAGAAGACAGTTTCGTTAAATATTAACATAGGGGAAATGTTGGTTGGTACGGCGTAATATAATGTGAATGGCGCGTTAAATATTAATGAAAATTTCTTCAATTCCAGGGTAACTTCAAACACACGAGCTCAGCTCGGCGCATCAAGAAGGAGATTCGCAACAAACGTACCAGCTTCCTCGGTATAGAAGGAGACGACAGCTACCTGGATGTAGACCTGCAGCTCGCCCCGCGCCCCGACATCACATCCTTCCTCCAGGAGGAGACGAAGATAGAGAAACTCCTCTACAAGAAGACTCTGTCTCACGACATGGACGCAAAGCTCAGAGACAGCAGAGACTCGGGAGTGGACGTGGACAGGGGACCGTCGGCGGAGGCCTGGTATAAGCCCTCGCCGGAAAACTCCACGTCGCACAGTAGACAGAATAGCGAGGTATGTGTTAGGTTTGCAAGGACTCGTCGCAAAGTTGACCATTAGCTGTGTTCAAGTTTTGTAATATTATGTACTAGCGACCCGCCCCGGCGTCGCACGGGTATAAAATATATTATAGCAACTGAACAAATGATTAAAATCGATAGCCTATGATCCTTTACGTGGTCTACTTCTTATCTGTGCCATAACATGAAAATTGCTCCAGTAGTTCGCGGGATAAGCCCTTTTAAATAATTTCCCTCGTTTTTTCCACATTCTCCTATTAGTCTTAGCGTGATAAAATATTTGCATATAGCCTTCCTCAATAAATGGGCTATATAACACTCAAAGAATTTTTCAAATCGGACCAGTAGTTCATGAACTACTTGTCCGATTGCATGACAAAGTCATTTTTTCACCGATATTCCTATTTTTGAATGGTTCTTCACTTACCAACAAGAAAAAAAAATTCGTCATGTCTATTCTAAAATGCGGCGCGTTCGGCGCGTGCGTGCTGATAAATGTGCGATCACCTTAAGTGAAGTCCTTTTAATGCTAATTATGATCTTCTCAAATATTGTATCTCTCTCCACGTTGGCCAAAAACGGAACAATACTGCAGATTATGATCTAATAGAAACATATAAATCAAAAGTAGCTAATAATAGTAGTTACTTTAATTATTGATCTAAAACACTAAAGTAACCAATATCTCATTTCAGCCTTATACCCAAGTGACATCAGATGAGGAAGACAAGACCTTCACCAACAACCTCACGGACAAACTGACTACGCTGTCCACGCCGGAAGACAACATAGACAACCTAGACAAGAAGCTACAGCAGCAGCAGGTAAGCTCGGAATAGCAGCCAGATACTAGCTAGATATTAGATCCAAGGTCTAGGTATAATGTCGTAGTTTAAATTCTATACCACGTAAGTCATTTTAGGAATTTTTCAGGGGAGATAAAATCCAAGTAATCTAATAAAAACATGACTTACATTTTGTACTTAAAAAAGGTTTTGCAATTTTTGAAATATACCCAAAGTACAAAATGTAACTTACATCATGTCTATAACAAATTAGTTGGTTTTTGGCTCTCCTGCAAAGTTCCAAAAATGGCTTACGTAGTGATAGAACTTAAAAGACGATATGGCGTCGCAGCGCACGTAGATTTTGGTAGACCTATCGCTACAATATTAACTATAATACACTATCTCTTTAACTATAATACACCATGCCTGGTGAGACATGTTCAATACTTAAGGAGAGTACTCTGTACTCAATTCTCATTATAATTATGTAATAAAATTAGGTAATTATATTTTTTTCCAATTTCCCAAAAATAATCATTTACGCGGCTAGGCAAGTAGGCATACTATGCGGCCGGCGCGGCGGCGTGCGCCACCAAAGAAACACCGCGCTGCTACCCTTCCCGCGCGCGGTGTCCATGCGTTGGGTAACTAATTATTTAACTTTAAGCTACATTTACTCAGTGATCAATTGATATTATTTTTTATATTTTTTTTCATCTAATATAATAGCCAAATATCACATCCTTGAGTTTTGAACATGTCTTACCAGTCGCGCAGTATATTATCACAGTTGAAAACCGAGATAGCAGAATATGCGAGTAAAAGAGATAGTTGATGAGTCAATGTAAGAACTACGTGCTCTGCGACTAGCTAGGATACTTAAAATAGGCAAGTACTAAGTACTAATTAAGGTGTAAACACACTAGGTACCTTACTCGCTGCGCTTTTTTTTTTCATTAAGTAAGTACATATGTATACTGCTAGTTCAGTTTAAGGTGTAAACATATTATTTTAGTAGTTGAATCGCAGCGTTTAGTTTTCTTTCTTTCTGAATGTTTTAACGATCTCTTTGGTTCATTAGAATTGTAGAATTGTATTTTTCTTTGTATTTTTTTTTCATATTTTAGGCATTATTGGCCTTAAAAGACTGTTCTAAATTGAGAGGCTAGGATTTAGTTTTTACTTATTTCATTCGTAGCGCGAATTAGAAAGATACTGCAGAAACAAAATTCTGACAGCGTTAACAATACCTACTTCTTTATTCTGCCTTATACACATTTATTGATAAAAGCACATAAAAGAGTCATATTTTCGAAGAAAATATTATTTATTTTCAAATATTTATTTTTAATTTGAAAACTCTGAAAAACGAAAGCTGGTATATCTTATGTTATTCAACGTCTAACGTTGTCTCGATAAAGGTTTGCTTGCGTTTTGTTTCGTGCAGTATGTCGCTACCCTAATGTTATAGCAAATAATGCTTGATATATCTTCAAACTCTTTGCTCGGTCAAACAGTTGTAGAAAGATTGCTAGATGTATATACAGAGTATATTAAATATTCTAGTACGGATAGTATACTGATTGCCAAATGTTAAATCTATATTAAAAGCTTTAGTAGTAGTCATGTAGTTCCTAAACTATTTAAGTTATTTAAGATTGGTTATGGGATGCTTCTAATCATGTTTAAAATATTTCGTCTAAATTAACTCGGTAAAGGATATCACTTGGCTGCCATAACTTATTATAATACTGCTTTCTAATGCTTTTACTATACTTTCCTATGATTAAGTATGCGGTAGATGTTATTCTTATGTACCTAAATAAATACTATTTATTATATTATCGCCTTTTATTTGCACACCTATGTAAATAATGTTCATATGCATGTCATGTATATAATATGCAGTATATGCTAAATGTTATAACCAACAAAAACTATTACACTTGTAGAAATTAAATTGTTTTATACACTGGCCTTGCTGTACCGAAATGTAATTTGATCTTAATAATTTTAATCCCTGGATCTTCAACCCCTTTTTTGTAACGTCGTTATGAAAAAAGAGTTTGAAAATTTAATTTTTTAAACAACTTCTATTTTTTTACTAAACCATTGATGTTGTGTTGTTATTTATGGTATATTATGTAATTTCCTTTTTATGTCACCATGAACATATTTTCTTGGTAAAAAACAAAGCACTTCTGCAAAAACAAGACTTAATAATATATAGTATCAAACATGTGTAATAGTTTATGTGATCCGCCATTTTGTGTGCATAACAAGATGGCCGCCGTGTTGCAGGCGCGCACTAACGTCAGCCCGTCAGCGCACTATGACGATGTCAGCACCAAGGTGAATGTCATTTTGTTGAAACAATTGTCGGCTGTCATACTTTACATTCTTAAACGCGACTTAAAGTTCAAGCCAACATAAATAATATGCATTCTAAACCATAAAGTTAATATACCTAGCGGAATAGGGCCACAATCTCGAGCTGTCAAATGAAACCGAAATTGATTTACGTCTGTGTGTAAAAATTTGTTAACGTATACACTTACACAAGAATCTTTCTAAGATATTAAATTGTCAACATGCCTGATAAGTGCCCACTGGACAATCAAACAGATGAAAAAAAATTGTTTCTGCTGTCATGTATCACACGTCTCTTTTTACCACGCAGTGTTACTGATAGTGACATCTCTCTTGCTCAGGCCTTTGTTTCTCTATTCCGCTAGGTATATTTAGTTTCTAAACCTACCCACATTGCAAACCTACAAGTCTGTTTTGGTGCGTCTTTAATCAGAACTAATGCTGTCATATTGTGAAATATCCCTTCAGGAAATGACTTTGACAGGACAGTAACTTTAGATACGCTCTTTCAAAGTCGTTCAAGCTTTATTTTCATATTGTGATAAAATTATTATCACTGGTTTAATTTTGAGTGTGAACTGGGGCCGTAGCCAAAGTCCCTTTCGTTAAAAACGATGACGAAAGTCGTTATCAAAATGTATGGGATTCGACATTATAGTCTTCGATATGAACTGTAGATGGAGGAGAACTATCTTATATGGGGGATATTTGACAAAGTGTCCAGCTGTACGCAGTAAATAACAGTTGAAAAATCCTCCAAGAGTGGCGCTAGCTGCAGCAAAGGGTATGGAATGAATGTAGCCGTTGGCGACATTTTGTCATGCGACATAAATTGAAGTAAGCCGAATAGCCGAGTCACAGAATTACTGGGTTAATACCAATATATTTTGAAAAATATAACCTAAAATAGCTGAAATAAAAGCTGCTAAATGATTTAAAATTTACCCTGTTGCTACTGTAGCGCTACCCTAATTTAACGCATTTCAGCGGACACTTTTTACATACAGTCTACAGAGATAGTTCTCCTCCATCTACACTCCATAGTCTTCGAAAGCGAAATGTCATTTAGCGATGACTTATGACAAACCGCATACATTTTGATAACGAATTTCGTCATCGTTTTTAACGAAAGACACTTTGTCTAAGGGGGCTGTTTCTCTTTCATAACGATGTATCTAGCCGCCAAAATATGCTTGTAGGTCTAATGAGGCTCCTCGAGTCTTCGCTTAAGTGACTAAACTGCCTCTTAATTTAAGCAGCGTTTGAGAATGCATAAGATTTTTAATCTCAGCCAGTAGCAAGCTAAACTCTGTGTACTAACCAGGACCAAGTGAATAACAACTTTACTGACTGAAATTATAAATCTAAGTATACTTTGAAAGTTTACATACATTTTGAACATCTAACCATTTACCTACTAATAAAAAGTATGCCTGTGTATGTTCACATTACAGATATAGTTAGACAATGTTTTTTCTTTGTCTGTTAAGGACGCTATCACATTTTTCACAAATATCAGCGATTTTCAGGTACTATTTTAAAGAATTAGGAGTCACACTGCGAGGATATTTTGGTTACAAATGAAAGATAATATATTCATCTCCACAAAATTTTATGGTGTAGACATAACATTTTTATAGCCGCATACAAAATTTTCACATAAAAACGTTTTAACCATCACAATAATCGCAAAATATTAAAAAAATTGGGTTTGATTAGGTACCATTATAGCTAAATACACTGAACTAAGGAAAATAAATATACAAAAAAATTGTTGCTTATTTAGTCCCTTGTACGAAATACGAATAGCTTAATATTTTATATAAAAATAAATAACATTTCCATTTATAAGAAAAATAAGAAACGCTCTCAAATTTCTTCATACATTTTCGCCCTACCAAGAACGTGGCGAGCTCGAGCGTCGTAACCGCCACTGTACAAGGCGCGCTGATATTGAATGTTATTTTAATGTCCTTAACGTCGATATTCGTACTGACCTGCTAATTTTTGTAATAATTTTTGTGATAGCGTCCTTAAGCGAGTTTTTTTAACTTATCAGCCAAGGAGAGAATGAACAACTATACACAGCGTTGATACCTTTGTTAGTAAGGTTTATCTCATTTCTAATACACCTTATCTGTTTTGTCCGCTAGATTTGCCACTGTAAAGATTATAACAGCCGATAATTGTTGCTTATTAACACACTGATTACACTTAACACTTGCTGACTCAACAACTTTAACATTCCAACAATAGGAGGTTTTACGTCTGGAGAGAGAACTACTGCAACTCGAGCAAGAGGAATTGAAGAGACAGAGGGAGAATCTTCTTCGAGACCAGAACAGAATCATCCAGAAGTCCGTCCAGGATATCTCCTCCGTGCCAGAACAGAGGACGCAGAAGAACCCGGAGTATAGGCATTCGATGCCCAATCTTCTTCTAAGCGAGAACTTCTCCGTCCAAAAGCCAATCTTGGATGAGAATAAGCGGAAGCCGTTTGTCTCCGAGGAGCACATTCAGAGCCACTTCGGCGTGGAGGAGAGCCGAAAGGTGCTGTACGAGAAGCCGCAGCCGAAGCCGATCAGGCCCCCTCAGCCGATTTTACCTCCCAAGCCTAGGAGCCGGGATTCCGTGGAGAGAGAGATGTTAATGAGGTGAATATTATATTTTTTTAGTCCGGTCACGAAGTAAAAATTTGTTTATCGATCCATCGATAGTTTGTCGCACGCACGCACGCAAAGGTAATGCGTGCGTGTGGAAAACTTAAGTTTAATATAAAATATAATATTAGATACTTACGGTCTTACCACAAAAGATTTAAACATCTATTGAACAGTTATTTTGAGACCCTGTACTGAATTTTTTTCTAATCAACTGTTCAACAGGTGTTTAAATGTTTGACCTATATAGTTAATACATTATATTGCATGCAAGCGATCGTGAGCTAATCAAAAGCCCACTAAAGTAGCTTTTAACGGGTACTAGCCCCCACACATTCCCATAAAAGTACTGTGTCGCCAGGACAAATTGACTTATAAGTAACTAGCTGTTGCCCGCGACTTCGTCCGCGTTACCATAGTAGATCACATCCCAAGTATTAATTATTGTACAAAAATATTCAATATACAGATTGACTTTCCTACGATTTTATTATATATTCGCTTCGCTTGCGTAATTTAGGAATTTCACGCAACCGTACATTTTGCAGCAAAAAATAGCCTATGTCCCTTGACGTGTTCTATTCTTCATGTTTGCCAAATAACATAAAAATTGCTCCAGTAGTTCATAATATAATAAGCAATTTCATATAATTTCCCCCGTTTTTTCCACATTTTCATCTATTTCTTCGCTCCTATAAGTCTTAGCGTGATAAAATATAGCCTATAGCCTACCTCGATGAATGGGCTATCTAACATTGAAATTATTTTTCAAATCGGATAAGCAGTTCCTGAGATGAGCGCGTTCAAATAGGCCCTTTCATATAATTTCCCCGTTTTTTCCACATTTTCCTCTATTTCTTCGCTCCTATTAGTCTTAGCGTGATAAAATATAGCTCATAACCTTTCTCGATCAATGAGATATCTAACACTAAAAGAATTTTTCAAATCGGACCAGTAGTTCCTGAGATTTGCGCGTTCAAATAAGCCCTTTCAAATAATTTTCCCCCGTTTTTTCCACATTTTCCTCTATTTCTTCGCTCCTATTATACTTAGCGTGATAAAATATAGCCTATAGCCTTCCTCGATAAATGGGCTATACAACAGTAAAAGAATTTTTCAAATCGGACCAGTGGTTCCTGAGATTAGCGCGTTCAAACAAACAAACAAACAAACTTCCCAGTTATAATATTAGTATAGATTTCATCATATATCAGATAATGTTAGTTAAAAGTTTCAGTTGACATAACCCGACCAAATTACCTAGCTACGCAATCTACTTATGAATCAACTATGTAGATGACGCCCGCAACTCCGTTACACCAAAATTAGTTTATTGTGTGGGAACCGTACATTTCTCCGGGATGAAAAGTATCCTATGTCCTTTCCCGGGACTCAATGTAACTGTATAGACCATAAGAAGTTTCAGCTAAATCGGTTCAGCGGTTTGGGCGTGAAGAGGTAACGGACAGACAGACACACTTTACCATTTATAATACATATTAATAATATTATAGAGTGAGGATTTATTAAATACAATATGGTAATCTACTTATAACATTACAGAAGCAGTCGCGTATCTTCAGCGGACTACGTGAACGTGGCGCCCTCTGTCCCCGCGCCCCCCGCGCCGCCCGCCGCTCGACAGAGGAGCGACCATTATCACCCTATGTCAAGGCATACGCTCCAGGTACACAATATCTTATATATTTAAACGAGCAATTCTTGTATATATATATATATATATATATATATATATATATAATTGGAATCTCGGAATCGGCTCCAACGATTTTCATGAAATTTAGAATATAGGGGGTTTCGGGGGCGATAAATCGATCTATCTAGCTAGGAATCATTTCTAGAAAATGTCATTTTCATCGGATACCGAGCAAAGCTCGGCCAAACAGCTAGTGTTGTTACTTATTCGAGTCATTGACCCTCCGTTAAAGTTTGCATATTTCTTCGTTTTTTATATAAAACGCGATTGCCTCTGGAGTTAGTGCCGGTTTTAGCACTACCAGTGCCCTGGGCGTTTTGCGTAGTAATAAAAAAAGGGCACCATAGGCGCCCATCTTTGTCCGGTGCCCTGGGCGGTCGCCTAGCTTCGCCTCGTTTCTCCATTTTGACTATAGTATCAGTTGCTCGTTATTGCCAGATATTGTTTGCATTGTCCTTCAAACCTTCAAAGTTTTACGCTGTCAAGGACGGAAGGAAGGAGGAGTACGGTAACTAACAATGTTAGTTACCGTACTCCTCCGAAACGGCTTTACTGATTTTTACTAAATTTTATATGCATATTCAGTAGGTCTGAGAATCGGCTACTGGCTACTTTTTATATATTGATAAGTGCATTTGTTAAATAAATAGTAGTAAATTATTACAACTCGAAACTGTTTGTGCATGATCACGCGCGCGTCGAGCAACGTCCATCGCTGTGATAGCGATGGACGTTGCCATGGTGGTATTTTATCACTTCAATATAATAATATGTTCGAAATACTTTATATGGCAAAACAACGTTTGCCGGGACAGCTAGTAAAAATATAATATTTTCAGGCGTTGTCCGCGGCGCCGTCGTCACGGCTCATATCGGGCGCGGAGTGGCTGCAACGCGCGCCGCACCGCCCACAGAACTACAACCAACATTGGCTCATACAGGTGTGTACTTGCCACACATTATCCAAGTGACGTGTTGTGTATATCAATATCAGAGTAGACAGTATCACGTATCTATACGTGGGAGAGACATGCTTCGGCACGAATGGGCCGGCTCGACCGGATAAATACCACGTTCTCACAGAAAACCGGCGTGAAACAGCGCTTGCGCTGTGTTTCGCCGAGTGAGTGAGTTTACCGGAGGCCCAATCCCCTAACCCCTACCCTATTCCCTTCCCTACCCTCAACTATTCCCTTCCCTTCCCTTCCCTACCCTCCCCTATTACCCTATTCCCTCTTAAAAGGTCGGCAACGCACTTGCAGCTCTTCTGATGCTGCGAGTGTCCATGGGCGATGGAAGTTGCTTTCCATCAGGTGACCCGTTTGCTCGTTTGCCCCCTTATTTTATAAAAAAAAAAGACAGAATACTCTGACACTAATGATTATTATTATTTAAGGTTGTTTGTATATTATTATTGGTCTTGTATTTTCTTTAATTATATATTTATTAGACACATCATGGTTGACTAATAATAATTAAAGTGTTCTAATATCTATGCTACGAAAGTATTAATTACACAATATTGTTGTTCATTTATCTACTACTTGGATAAAGCCGTCTGCTAAATAAATCTTATTATAATTATAATTTCAGACTTAATACCATGTAATAATATTCATAAGCAGGTTGAGTATTTCTATTAACTGATTTGCGTTTAAACTGATTAAGAAAATCTAAAATTAAACCCACAAAAAAATATCGCACTCTCTTTTTTAGACCAAATTATAATTAACATTAAACTTGCAAACAGTGCCATCTATTATCATTTTCTTGTACTAAATACATTTCATCAATGTTTCAGGAGGCGGAACAGCGTCGTATACAGGAGCAACGTAACAAGATGAGGGTCAACAGAAACTCATACCACGACGCACAACAATATAACAGGTACTAAGCATGATAGACTTAAACACAGATATAAGACAGTAGTCTAATATATTCTAGTAAAAGTATCTAAACAATGCATAAGGGCCCTAACGCATAATTCAACCGCAACGCGACGAGGCGAGGCGCGGCGCAGCATAAATTTGTATGGATTTGACAGATTTCAATTGCGTAAGACATCTTGCGTATCTGTCAAATCCATATAAATTTAGAAATGCATCTAGGCGTCGCGTTGCGGCCTGAGCAACCCTTAGGGCCTTGTTATACCTCTGTCTCGCCACTCTACTTGGCAGTTGTAATAAAGGCCTAAGATATACGTGGGAGAGCCATGCTTCGGCACGAACGGGCCGGCTCGACCGGAGAAATACCACGTTCTCACAGAAAACCGGCGTGAAACAGCGCTTGCGCTGTGTTTCGCCGAGTGAGTGAGTTTACCGGAGGCCTAATCCCCTACCCTATTCCCTTTCCTACCCTCCCCTATTCCCTTCCCTTCCCTACCCTCCCCTATTACCCTATTCCCTCTTAAAAGGCCGGCAACGCACATGCAGCTCTTCCGATGCTGCGAGTGTCCATGGGCGACGAAAGTTGCTTTCCATCAGGTGACCCGTTTGCTCGTTTGCCCCCTTAATTCATAAAAAAAAAAGATATACAGTGCTCCAAAAGTGATAATGCGCATAGAAATTTTCGTCATTGTTCGGCAACGGTCGTATTTACCGAGCGTTGGAAGACGATGCCACAAAACATTTTATAGCGCATGTTCAAATCATGTCATGACATGGCAACGCCAACTGTTTACGACTTGACCGTAAACTAAATATAAGCAACTTATTGGTGGCATTGCCATGGCATGACATCATGTGGACATGCACAATAAAAGGTTTTGTGGCGCATGCGCCAAAAATAGAGACAATTGACGGACCCGCGACAGTCACCGAGTACCGAGTACCGACTCTATTATGATATTTTCTTCTATTAGAACAAGGTGCAAAATGCAAAAGCATTGTTTGGGGCTCTTACGTTTCATAGATTCGGGTGTTTCCATGATTACGACAATTAGCGAAGATTTTCATGCGCATTATTAATTTGGGAGTACTGTACATTAATTATTGACACATGTACATAGATTGTTTGATTTGCTCCTTGTCTGTTTATTATTTGTTGTCACCGGTGCTAGGTCTCAGTGTTAATTTTTAACCAACTTAGAAATAAAACATTTTCATTTCATTGCAAAAAATCGCTTAATAAACAAGTATAATACATTGTTAACCGTATCTATTGTATAAATATTTTCATCAGGGGTTTGATTATAACAGACTAGTTGCCCAAAACTTGGCTAACCAGCAATTCGTTCATTTTCTGTACTTATAAAACTGTAGATAGGTATGTATATGAAAATATACTTTCAAGATTAATATTTTTCTAAACAATTGTTTTTAGTTCTAATCAAAAACATTTATTGTTCAGTACCCCCGATCGTCGCACGGCGCGCATGGAGCCCCCGCGACCGGAGCTCCCTCGCATGGAGCCGAGGGCGGATCTCCCAAGGGCGGAGCCCCCGAGAGTGGAGCCCCGGGACGACAAGCTGCTCAGCGTCAGCGGCAAGAGGAAGTGCAGCCACTGTGGCGAGGAGCTTGGTAAGAATCGTCTGGTTATAAGCAAATTATTATAATTTATCTCCTATAGATGGTAGCTGTGAAGCATTAGTGTCCTAACCCGCAATTTTTTTTGTTGTTAAATTTTGAATGCAGTCTTGTTATAAATCATCTACAGAACATAACTGCATTCATAACTCAATACGTAATTTTTGTGGGTTAGTACACGAATGCTTAAAAGCGTCCAGACTAGAACAGGGACGGCGACCCTTTCGTATCAACGTGCCCTTTACTGAAGAAGTCATAAACGTGCCATTCAATTTTTTTTTTGTAATTCGGTGGGTAGGTACTTCAAAATTTTCTCAATTTACAGCTCACCATGCAGAGGTGGATCTATAACCTTTATTGTTGGTAAAATAATATCGATACTAGTTTTGTGAAATTGTGACCAGTAGCGTGCTCCAAATTTTATGTCACGTGCCACGCGTGCCGTTGGTTCGCTATCCTATGTCCTTTACCGGGAGTATCTCCATGCCAAATTTCAGAAAAATCGTCTCAGCGGTTTGGGCTAGAAGAGGTAACAGTCTGACACACTTTCGTATTCACAAAATTAGTATGGATGGATATTAAACAGGATGCTAAAGATCTATAGATATACGACGTGACCTTTTAGTAGTTGTTTTCTCGCGGCAGAACGATTTACCTATAGTAGTACTATCGAATCATGAATGTTATTGTTTGAAAATAAAAAATACTTTGTATAACGTACTATGGCAACTTTATGCCGACAGGCGCGAGCGGCTATGACCCGACCGAATTTATTTATGATTTGAATAAACTTCACAAATCTATTGTACTACTGAGAAAAAATTTACTGCGGGAAAACAACCATTAAAATTTCACGCAGTAAATGTGTGGATAATAGTAATTCTTTATTTAACATTCCAGGTCGCGGCGCCGCCATGATAATCGAATCTCTATCCCTGTGCTACCACGTGTGGTGTTTCCGGTGCGCGGTGTGCGGCGCCGCGCTCGGCGACGGCCGCGCGGGCGCCGACGTCCGCGTCCGACGTAACAGACTGCACTGCCATCACTGTTATTCCGCTGACGACGGCAGCAAATACTCTGCTGTATAATGACGTAGTCTGGTAGAAACTTTGATGGGCAAACGTAGCCTTGTAAAAACGTACAGCTGGGACGGGTCCCGTGTATATTTTAAAGCATATCAATATTTTGAGGGACAATATGAAAACTTTGAGGGGCGGGGGCTATCGAAGTGGGAGGCGCCGACGTCCGCGTCTGACGGAACAGACGTCACGCCATCATTGTTATTCCGCTGACGATGACAGTAAATACTCTGCTGTGTAGTGGCGTAGCTACTTCTCTGTTTTATGCAGTGGCGTAGCTAGTATCAAAAATTTAAGAGGCTCCGTTGAAGGGACCTTTAAAAGTGTGCAGTTACATGATAGCTCTAAGTATTCCACTGAGTTAAGCCCCCAAATTTTTTGAAGCCCCAAACTATGTGAAGATTTAACACACGTCCTAATATTCAACTTATGACAGCAAATACTGGGCTATTATAAATATCTTGATCTGTACAAAAAGTTAAAACTTAATGGTGAAAAGTGATTGCCAAAAAAAGCGAGATTGTTGCATATTTTTATTATTGCATATGCACTTAAAACAGCATTCGACTGAACCAAAATTATGACAATTAATTTTAAAAAATACCTAATAAATCGACCCCAAAAAAGGTGGTAATGTATTCATAAGTGTTTTTATACGATTGTTTATTGTACACCAAATATTCAAGAGTGGATCACAGACAACAATTTAGATAAGGAATCACTTCTAAACACAATTTTAAATATGTTTTAAAAAATTATATTTAGTGACCTTTTCAAAGAAATATCTACTTTCTTAATTGTCCATTGTGACTAAACCCGAGTGACATTGCGAATGTTGTGTTCTCTCTTTTTAAGGACCCATCAAATATCTTTATAAGACAAGCAACCTATTTTGATGACTCCATTAATCATCATCAACCCGCACGAAAACGTCTGTGGCCTCAGCCAGTCTGAGGCCAACATTGCACGCTTTTGTTTATCATCCTAGGGTCAGTCACACCAAAATCGACGCGATGCTAAATTTTTTAAATCAAAATTGAACTTAAGTATTGCCAGCTGTATCCTGCGTATACTGAAACGTGTATTATTGACTAGTGAATAGAAGTCAATTTTGATTGCTCAAAAATGCGCGCCGCGTCGTTTTGCGTTATGATCTGACTTATACGTGTAGCTCCTATTCTTATTTACTAACTCTGACTATATTAAGTATCACCGTCGTTTTTCGTTAGAATACTTCGAACTAACCGTTGTGCCATCCGTCTAAACCCCTTCACCGTTAGATCTTTTGTATAATTTTGTAAATATTCGATAATTTATGTGTTAGTTGGTTAGCTTTAATTAGTACACTAGATTAGAAAATGTATCCCAAAAATGTTTATTTTAATGTAATATATTGTGTTTTCTACATCACACTAACGATTGTTATGTGAATCTAATATTATGCGGGAACAGTTTTTGTGTAATTATGTTAAAATTGTACATTGTACGTATACTACTTGTATATTAATTAAATTTTATGAAACATATTGATATTTTATTGTCACTGGACATTTCTTTACACTGGATTTTTCCTAAGCTACTTGTGTATATTTTACAATCCCACCAAAAACATTTTCATGTAAAAATGTTGCCAAGATGAGAACATATTAATATTATAGTTTGTCGTGTCAAAAAGTAGTGAGATCTCATGTAGAGCTAAGTTACTAACCTTACATTCTCAGCCCTAAATCTAAAAACCTTAATTTTACTCTAAAATACTTGATAATAATATAATGTGTCAGCCGCACGAGGAGAATCTAAAAACTCTACACATTAGTCAAAATCGGTGGCCTGGCCTTACGGTATATTAAGGCCTGACGAATAACAAAATGGCCAAGCCACCGATTTTGACTTTTTTTTTAGCCTTTTTTGCTCTACATCAATAATGGCAACAGGTAGGTACTTGAATTTTTCTCGAAGTCCTTAGTTATATGTCTACTTTAATATTTAATAATAATATTAAAATAAAATAAAAAATTAAGGGGCCCCCATACAAAAAACACAAATTTTTACCTAATTTTGCTCTATCATGGTACGGATATAGGTAAAGTTGGGTTTGATAATTTTTTTGTTGTTTCGATACTAATAATAAGTCACATACCAAATTTCAGCTTTCTAAGACTTCATGAAGTACCCTAACAGTTTTGATGATCGGTGAGTCAGTGACCAAATTGTGGGTTTTTGGACACCTATAAAATCTAAAGTATAATAGCTACGATATTCAAACTTTACGCATTTAATAACTATACCCATGTCATTATATCTTAAAAATTTCAACTATCTGGCATTATTCAAACCAAAGTTACGAGGGTTCAAAAATACGACGAAACGTTTCGAGAAAAGGTAGGTAGTGCCCTTGCGCGCTTCGCTTGGCTCATCTTGGCGGGAGCACTCCCGTGCCCCCAGATAAGGGTCACAGCACACATATCGACTCGGAAAGGGATCGTCACCGTATCGCCTCGAGCCTCGCCGTCAACCAGGCGTCAACCTAACTTATGCACGTAACCAAGGTGTATCAGTAGCGCTTGTACTCAACTCGGCTACGGCTAGGCGACGCCTCGCTTACGGCTCGGGGAAGGGAAAAGGGGCAAGAGTGGACGAAGAAACGTAAGCTTGAGTACGGGGACGACGAACCGTAAGCGGGTGGACGACGAGCCGTAAGCGCGGGGACTGCTAGTTGACCACGCGTCGCATCCCGGTTCGGAGCCTGTTCCGAGGCGAGGCGATTACGTTACGGTTCCGCTTAGTGTGCGTTGCAGTAGGGAGTTTCATACAAACAATATTGAACGGCTCGAGGCGATACGGTGCCGATCCCTTTCCGAGTTGATATGTGTGATGTGACCTTAAAGATACTAGGAGAGGTTAAAATATTAAATTTTTTGTCACAATTGTTTGTAACAAAAATTAAGAATTACAACAAAATGTGCTAAGTAATAAATTTAAATTGAATGGTAGGTAGTGTAATTGGTGTTAAGGCATTAGCCTTAACACCAAAAAGGAAATCACTCAGGCGTAGCTCTGTAGCGTAGGTACCCTACAGTGCCTGGTATTTTTAAATGTGGCTCAGCTTACTACAGACCGTACTCAGAGACATTTAATATGATTAAGCAGTAAGCTGCAATTTAATGAAGAGTTTGACAGATAATGTATGGGTCTTATGTCAAAATTTTGAACTAATTACATTTAAGCTACGAATACTAGAAACTAAGGAATCGTAACTCCCATACTATTACCGTTTTAAATTTGGTTCCTTTTGATCTGTCATGTAACGTCAGCCTAGTACCGCTCAAGGTCACCTAAATATTGCAAATTTTTTGAAATGTGTACCTAAGGTACACTTTTTTGACAAGTATTGTGGAGCATGTTTTTTGACGGGTTACTTTTCCTTAGTTTTTATTATTCGTAGCATTTAAGTGGTTAATGTTCCACTCGGTGTGCGGTGTCACACCCACGGCCGTAGCTAGGGGGGGGCATCGTGGGGCAATGCTCTACCTTAAAATCATAATGCCCTACCTTAAAAATACCAAAAACCCAAGAAAATCAATCAATTATGATTTTTTTTTACTTCCGCCCTACCTGTAACCAATGCTGCCCTACCTCAAATCTGATTTTAGCTACAGCCCTGGTCACACCGAAATGGCAGCGCAGCGGCGAGCATTTTCAGTGTCATTTCAGACATTCAGCAGTGTATGTGTAATGTTTGTGAAGCAAAATATACATAACAATTGAAACCACTTACCATCTACGCCACTACTTACCTATAATATATTGTAATACATTTCAACAGTTTCAACATGACAATTTTATAAGTACTATTTATTATAATTATATTATGCTATTAATATTATACCTACGTACAGTAACCGACTTTTCAGAAGTCAGCTAACAAAACCTCACCTAACAGGAAAAACGAATCGGACTAATTCGGATTTAACGAACTGCATAATGCAATAATCTGTAGTTCCCACGGCCTTGAAAATCCATTCATTTATTTTGCTATTAACATAACCATTATGGCAATGTGATAAGGTTCATTTTCCCAGAAATTCAAGCTTGAAAAACTTTGGGCAATCTACATTTTGTACAATGATGGCATATGAGGTGTGACGGTGACGTCATCTAATTCGATACAGTACTATCGTCAATATATCCGGTGTACCAATTTTGGGCTTTATTCCCATGGACATAAGAGCGAATGTAGTACATTAGTTTTGTACAACCGAACAATGGGATTAGATTAAGTGAAATGGAACGTGAATTCGCGAAATCTATTTTGGCAGTGGACAAATAAGCTAAATCACCTAATGGTAAGTAACAACTAACACCGGAAACACGTCATTGACAAATTGAACAAAATTCTTCGTCGCGGAATGTCGTCTAAATAAAACTACTAAGTACTACATGATAAAAATACTGTGTATACAGACGTGATTATTAGTCTTTGTCTTTTTCTGATACCTTAGAAAAGTCGCTTGACAAACAAGGACCGAGCAATATAAAACATCGGAATAGACAGCGTGGATCTTTTTATTAGTACGGGGGTTTAAAAACGCCAAAGACCGAACCCTAGTTACAGCACATATTACAAATCAGGATTACAATGTTGCCACTTAAGCCAATTTTTAGCTAGATCTAGCCACATTTACAGAATAGTTAGCTACATTTTACTTAATAGCAAAATTTTTCAGCCATACTTTATAGAGCTACTTTCAACACTGTCACAAAACAATTTCAATTTGTTATGTACCTAAAACGTACTTATAGTCTAAGCGATAAGTTGAGAATGGCGAAATATAGAGATAAGGGTCATAAAAATACGTGCGATAGCTCATTAGATTCGGGAAGACGTCTAGAAAAATGTATCGGAAGCGTGTATTAGCACACAATAAATTGCAAAAGTTATAAGCAAATTAGGTTGCAAAAAAAAGGTACTTAGGTATTATGTTTTTTGTTAAAAATTTCGAAACTATTAACATTTAAGAAATTAAAAAAAAAAAAGATTCTTAAAGAAGAGGAAATTTCCATTAAAAAATCTCAACTCCCGGAATTCTATCTCTATTATTTATAATTTTAATGTAACGCTGAAAGTAAGCCTCCGCGAGGCATTTTTAGGTAGCGCGCGTGGCTTCAAAACCGAGCACGTCACACTGATTATTTTTTTAAAGGTAATAAATATTAATTTTAAAATTTAAAAAACTTATGGTGTATTCCGAACATTTCAAAGAACTTCCGAAGAAAAATTTTTTTTGAAAAGGTGCAATAAGAAATCGAAGAAGATGTTTAACATTGTGTAACGATATTTCCTTCATAGCGGCCAGTTTGCATTATTCCAATCCAGTAAACCAATCCAGCGCGATTAGTTTAGACTTTAGTAATTTAAACGGCCATTGAAATAAATTGCATTCTAGTGAATTCCAGTAACAGTCACACTTGATATTTCAGTAATAAAATCCTATGTAAACCCGCTATCTAATCTATTTTTTTCACGAATGAATATTTGCTTGTGCAACGACCTATAGTCAAGGAAACGTTTGAGTTTTGACATTGATTTATCTAGATTTGTATGATTAATTACCTAGACTATCCTCTATAATCTCAATTATAAATATCTGCAACAATGAGTGCAATTATGTTTATGTTTTGAACAAAGCTGTGATGTCACAACTGGCAGATCCAACAAAAACACTTGATCCCTCCTCGCGCCGACCACGGCCGGCCATTGTTAATACCAGTTGATTGCTGTTGAGGAGACTGCGCAATGAATCACGTGCGGTGCGCTCGCGGTCGCTGCGTTTTTAGTTCGGTCTTGGAAGATGGTTCAACAGGTTGTATAAATTAACTACAGTAGCTTAAATATTAAAAACTGTAATCTTAGATATTATATTCAGTATATTATAATAAAAATGAATCCATTATTCGCGTGGTCACGACATCACGCGTAAACGGCCCGACCGATTTTGCTGAAATTTGGCATAGAGATACCTTGAGTCCCGAAGCCGAACAAAGGATACATTTTGTCTCGGAAAAATGTACGGTTACTGCACAATATACTTTTATGATTTGCGCCTAAACTATTCAATCTATTTTGATGAAATTTGATATGGGGATACTTTGACTCTCAGGAATTAATCATCGTTAAGACAGGACAACGTCTGCCGGGTCAGCTAGTTGTAGATATTACCATATCAAAACGTGACGTATAAATATTTTATCGTATTCCTATCGTAGGTCCAACTAGTTACGTCGAAAAACCGGCGACACTGTGTAAAGTGTAAACGGTCTCCAATTTTAAAGGTGCGCGATTCATGTACATGAACGCAATTGGCGGACAATGGCAGTCCGTGTCCGGCCGGCCGCATGCCCGCACCGCGCAGTCTGCTCCCCAAGCGGTGGGCCCGCGCCCCCCGCGAGCGCGACATGGGGGCGCGGCCCCCGGGCCCGCCGCCCGCTGACGCGGAGTCCCTGGAGCGCGCCTACCCCTCCACTGGGCACCTGGAGTACGTGCTGGCCGGCTCCTCGCCGCCCGCCGAGAGCGCCCCCAACATGTACGACAGCTTCGAGGAGCCGCCGCTCGACCTCACCACGCACATCTGCGCCGACTCGCTGCGTCAGAGTGCCTACGAGCAGATGCGGGCCGTGGGCGGCCGCCTGCGCCTGCTGGACGAGCTGGAGTCCGGCGTCATCACGGCCGAAGCGCTGCCCGGTGCCGCGGCCGCCGCCACCGACGCCGAGCGCAACGTGTGCCTGTTCTGGGCCGCCTTCCTCGAGCTGGCCGCGTTCCTGCCACCGCTGGTGGAGGCGGGCGCGGACCCACTGCACCACGACGCGCTGGGGCTGTCCCCGCTGCACGCCGCGGCCTTCAGCGGCTCGCTCGAATGTGCCGCCTACCTGCTGGCCGCCGGCGTCGACCCCGACTACACGCCGCGCTGCTTCGCGCCGCTCCATTGCGCCGCGTTCGGGAACTCCGTGCAAGTGGCCAATCTGCTGATCAGCCGCGGTGCGTCCGTCCACGCGGTCGTGAAGTACGTGAACTGCGAGGGCGGGCTGCTGCACTGCGCCGTGCGCGCCGACGCCGTCGAGTGTCTCGAGCTGTTTATCGCGCACGGCGTCGGCGTCGACCGGATCGAGCCCGGCGGCACCAACGCGATTCACCTCGCGGCCGACCTGGGCATGATCCGATGCCTCAAGATCCTGCTGGAGACTCCCGGGGCGGACCCCAACGTCCGGACGAGGGTCGGCGACCGGGAGTCGACCGCGCTCCACCTGGCCGCTGACGGGGGCTTCGCGGAGTGCGTCGACCTGCTCCTGGCACGGGGCGCCGACGCCGGCCTGAAGAACCACCGCGGTTTCACGGCGCTGCACCTCGCCGCACGGTCGGCCAGCCTCGAGTGCGTCGAGTCGCTGCTACGGAAGGGCAACGCCGAGCCCAACGCGATGGACTTCGACAAGCGGACGCCGCTGCACGCCGCGGTCGGCAAGTCGGATAGCGCGTGCGACATCATCGAGACGCTGATCAGCTGGGGCGCGAACGTGAACCAGAAGGACGAGTACGGCTTTACGCCGCTGCACCTCGCCGCGCTGGACGGTCTGTCCGCCTGCGTCGAGACGCTCATCTACCACGGCGCCGACGTCACGACGCGCTCTAAGAAGGGCAACTCGGCGCTCAACGTGATCGCCCGCAAGACGCCCGCGTCGCTCGCGATGATCACGCGGAAGCTCGACTGCGCGATCACGCTGCACCACTCGCAGACGAGCAGCAGGGAGGTGGAGCTTGAGCTGGACTTTCGGAGCATCCTGCAGCACTGCTACCCACGCGAGATCAGCTACCTCAACACGTTCGTGGACGAGGGGCAGAAGGAGGTCCTGCTGCACCCGCTGTGCTCGGCCTTCCTCTACATCAAGTGGGAGAAGATCCGCAAGTACTACGTGGCGCGGCTCTTCCTGAGCTTCATATTCGTGCTCTGCCTCACGCTGTACGTGCTGACGGCACTGGCGCACAACTGCTATAACGGCAGCAAGGACATGGAGGAGACCATCCAGGAGCAGGAGCTGTGCCAGAAGCAGTCCATCCTCGGCGACCTGCTGCGGAAGAACCCGTTTGTCATCGAGATGCAGTGGGTCGTGCTCGCCGCGATCACGATATTCGAGATATTCCGCAAGGTGTACGGCATCGCCGGCTACTCCACGGTGAGGCAGTATCTGATGCAGTCGGAGAACATCATAGAGTGGTTCGTCATTGTGAGCGTGTTCCTGATCTCATATATCTACACCAACATCACCTACACGTGGCAGAACCACGTGGGCGCGTTCGCGGTGCTCGCCGGCTGGACTAACCTGATGATGATGATCGGCCAGCTGCCGGTGTTCGGCACGTACGTGGCGATGTATCAGAAGGTCCAGAAGGAGTTCGCGAAGCTGCTGATGGCGTACTCGTGCATCCTCATCG
The DNA here is from genome assembly GCF_905147365.1 of Aricia agestis. Lineage (NCBI taxonomy): Eukaryota > Metazoa > Arthropoda > Insecta > Lepidoptera > Lycaenidae > Aricia > Aricia agestis. The sequence continues at coordinate 3,217,532 of NC_056423.1, forward strand.
GGTTCACGATCAGCTTCTGCGTGATATTCCCCGACTCGTCCTCGTTCGCGAACCCATTCATGGGTTTCATCACGGTGCTGACGATGATGATCGGCGAGCTCAATTTAGATCTTCTCCTAAACGAGCCGGATGGGAACGATCCGCCCGTGCTCCTAGAATTCTCGGCGCAAATAACCTACGTTCTATTCCTGATGTTCGTCACCGTAGTTCTGATGAATCTGCTCGTCGGCATCGCCGTCCACGACATTCAGGGGTTGAGGAAAACCGCCGGACTGTCGAAGCTCGTGCGGCAGACCAAATTAATTTCGTACATGGAATTAGCCCTATTTAACGGCTACCTGCCGAAGTGTCTGCTGAAAATCTTGCACTCCTCGGCTCTGGTATCTCCGCAGGCGTACCGCGTGGTTCTCAGCGTGAAACCTTTAAACCCTAGTGAGAAACGGCTTCCTCGCGACATAATGATGGCCGCATACGATATCGCGAAGATGCGGAAACAGTACGGCCACACGATATCCTCCAACGGCTCGACGACGGGCGCGTACTTGTGCTTCAAGAAATACGAGAACAACAACGACTCGAGCTACAGAGAATACGGGTACTCGTCGGGGCTGGGCAGCCTGCAGGCGCGCCTGGACGAGACCTCGGAGAGCGTGCGCCAGCTAACCCAGGAGGTGAGAGAGCTGAAGAAGCTTATCAGCGCGCAGCAGCTCGTCATACAGCAGGCCCTGGCCGGCGCGATGGACGCCTGATCACATAATAGCCCAATTATATTTCAATGCCAGGCGCGAGTCAACAGACTAGCGTTCAGTTGTTTTTACTCTGACGAGACCTTATGCGGAGGACGTAAGGGTCATTTTCGTGGAAACGTGGGGTAAAATAACTCTGCACGGAATAATTCCCGTTCGTCGAGGATTCCAAGACCGCGCGGATTGGTCAGAGCCGGGAGCGCCAAGATATCGGTGGTTTGATTTTTAAAGTAAGGAAAGGCTGTGACGTACAATTCATAAAAGTAATCATATACCCAATAAGTACAAGAAAAAAAAACCATAATAAAATATCTAGCTGTAAAATTTTGATGAACAGACCTATAATATAATGTCTTTATTGCCCCTCGCGTCATCAAAATTAGGAGCAATTTATAAAAGTATCAAATCCAAGTCGAAGTGAAGGGGTGATAAGTAATACGTATGTAACAAACTTAAGTTTCGGATAGACTGTGATTGTTAAAATATTGTTGTGATATATTTTCTCTATACTTATTTATGTTTAATATGGTTTTAAATTTTATCCTTATTAAGTTCGGTCTCCGAACGGGGAGAAACTCTTATACAGGCCTAATTCTTGTTTCTATCACTGACAAAAACTTTGCTATGAATATGATAACGTTTTTGTACGGGTGAAAAAGACAAAAGTTTTTGGCTGTTATCAAAATTTTTCTCTCTGTGCCGGATTTTAGTAGGCTGGTAGTTATAGTAGAAGTAATATAAAAATTATATTTTGTAAATTATTTATATGATAATAAAAAGTTTGCTGTAAATATTTTTTATTGTAAGATAATTGCTGATGTATGAAGATTGCTAAGTATGAAGGTGCTTGGTTTATAGGCAGCTGGTGGAGCTACGTTATTTGGTCGGATTATTGCTTGGCGGTATCAGTCGTGATCTGTAGTTAAGGGGGCGACTAACCCAAAATTGAGGATTCTATAATTCATTTTTATACTTGAAAATAAGCATTGAATCATTGAGGATTCTATAATTCATTTTTATACTTGAAAATAAGCCCTGAATCATTTTCTAAAATTAGATACTACATTATATTTTCAAAAATTCGATCTGAGCAAAAACACGATATCTTAACATTTTCTCGATAGAAAAAAAATTACAAAAATGCATCTAACTTTCACGAATTTTTCATTTATTGCCATAACCGTTCATTGAACTAAGTTAATATTTTAACATATTGTTAATAATAAAATTCTATCATTGAAAAACCGACCTAGCGGATTTTTTAAATGGCAATGTTTATCGAGTTACTGAGAAAAGACTAATTTGGCGATGAATCCGCGTCGTCCTTTTTCACCTGGCATATGAAAGATAGGCGTGAATGTGAAGAGAGAAGGACGATGTTTGATTTTTTGGGCTAGTTGCCCTCTTAAGAGGAGTCCACACCGCCCTTTTTCCCTACAAACGTTGTCCCCTGTTTCCTCCCTGGATAATGCTAGTAGAGTTATAATTTTTTTCCTGAATATCTACGGCCACTAATACAATGTCCCTATGTTTTCTTTTTTTTCATAATTTAATTATTAAATAAGATATGAACGTTCAAAAACCCAAAAAAATTACCAGATTTTCCGCTGTGTTCAAACATCCAGAAAACAGATTTGGCTAGATTTCACAAAACAAAATTAAAACATAGGAACACAGCTCAAGTCTTTCTTTAATCTTTAATGAAAAAAGTACTTAAATCGGTTAAGTTTTGGAAGAAGGAATCAGGGGACAACGAATCGTTGATTTTCTGCAGTTGTCTCTATCGCGTTTTGTGGTATAGGCTTGAGGTAAGGGAGACAGCTATAGATATTACCATAGACTTAATATATACTATAGATTTATGGATAATATTACACGTACTTTTTTCTCATTTCTCTAGCCCCTGGTGTATCCTCTTAAGAGCTCGACATAATCGAACCATGTTACGTCATCACTCGCCTTAGATGAATCAATTTCTATGATAATGCCAACTAATGGACCAAGAACCCCTGTTTGTGACCTTTACAGAGGTAACGACCAGCAACTATGGAAATTCGGTCGCGGTTACTTTAGGAGGTATCTAGTTCTGAAGGTCTACCGGACCTTCGAGAAGGAGTAAAGCTCAATTTCATAGCTTCTTCGCGGTAAGTCAAGGAATCTTGTCTTTCAGTGCTGGACATTTTTGACAGTTGCTTCCCACCCTTAAACTTTCTTAAAGTATTAGACTTTGAGGGTGTTTAGCAGTGGGAAGAACCTCTGTAAAGGTCACAAACAGGTAAACTTTCAGCTTTACGAAACAAAGGAGTTTTTATAGAGTAAAAGCCTTTTATAGAGTAAAGGCTCTTACTCTATATAAGGTGAGTAACAACATATTTTTATAGTTTTGACAATATGAAGTCTTGTGGCTAGTCAAAGGGGTTAACAATTTTTGGATATAATATTTTTATCAAGATAGATACGCGTTTCCATTCATAAAACAAATTATTTATCTACTACAATATCACAATATAATAAATGAAATTACAGGTTTTATAAAACTAACATTTATTAAAATTTATAAATAAGTACTGTATAATAATATTACCTAGATATGAAAATAATAAATAAGTACATGTAAGTATTATATTTTTATGGTTCATTACGCTTATGATTACACTACTACAAGAGTCAATCAATAATAATATAAATCTTTGGCAACAGTTTTTGACAACAGGAGATAAAATTATAGAAAAAGGATACTCAGGGAATCGAAACAGTAGCGGTCATTGACTCCCTGTTAAAAACTTGTTATTCTCTTTATACCGCGGTCCGCGATTGACAATGAAGTGTCAGATGTTCCTAGTCTAAGGGCAATATCGTATTTTGCGTACTCGACGTAGGCTGTAGCCTGCGGACCTAAAATGGTCACATTTTGCAATTCCTCTTAAATCAATTCAGAAAATGAATTATCAAAACTGTCGAACTGACGGATGTCATATTAGTACGAACTAAACATATTACAAGCAGAGTGACCATTTTGCGATTTAAAAAGAAAATATCATATTATGATTCTCCAAAGCGAACATTTTAGCCCCGCTGAATATGAAGCATATCACTTCAAAGTTCGAACTGATAAAAAGTTGGAGATTATCATTCTAAAAGTTACTGGCAAGAGGTTTTCCGATTAATCTGTAATAATGTGTGTCTTTATAAGAAAGAGGTCAATTTTATTCTTAAAGATTATTTATACAGTGCGAGCATTTTTCATTTAGCACATAGACTAAAAAAGTCAATGACCGCTACCACCTCGTTTCGCCGAGTACAGTATAATAACAACAAAATATTATTGTTACTGTCCATTATTAAACTTAAAGTATGAAACACGTTTCTAGTAAAAGTATTTATTTCATTAAGACATACTCCTAATTCCTAAATATTATTGTGCGTTTTTCATTTTTCAGATTAACTTCACGTGTTCATTAATTCACAAGTCTATTGACAATTTTTTTCTAATTTAGCAAGACGTTTAATAAGTAATAATAACCAAAAAAAAAAAGATCGTCAGTTCTGTAGACTTTAATATGTCATAGTATTCTATTTTCATTTGAACAATATAAACGAGGACATTGTTTTTATTCTACAACATTTAAAATTCTCTTGAATTTCTTTTAATTTTATACATGCGACATCGATCTAAAATTGTATACTTATTATTAATAACACCATATTCTTATCATATTTTATGGACTTCCGCTCAAAATACAATTCCAAGGAAACCGTACAACTTCCTATGACAATAAAAAGTAGGCTTCATTCCCTTCCCCATAGTCTCTCTTCTACAAACTAAACTTCAATTCAAATCAGTGGTCTGGAGCATAAATTCGATGCAAACAATTCATCTTTACAATATCAGTAAATATTTAAACTGATAATATAATTTACCCGTATTTATTTCACCCGTACATAGTTGCCTTTCAATAGGTACTTGTGTTGTCTCTTCATATCAAATAAAACGCCTGGGGTTGCATTTCCAGCTGCCCAAGTTTCGTCAGTAGGTTGTATAGGCGGCGGTGTTCTGCCCCCGGTTGGCCTGCGCTGTGCGGGGACCCCGGGCTGGGGCCCAGCGTGGGGCCGTCCGGGGCCCCGGCGGCCGGCGTGGGCACTTCCCCCGGCTCGAGCTCGCGGCACGCTTCGAGGCGCTGCGCGATATGTGGCGGCATCTGGAAGGTAAGATAAAAACAAATATTGGAACGAAGTTCCTTATCGTGCGTTGCGAATGGGGGCTAGATGGAAAAAGTTGTAACGACTCGAGACTTTTTGCCACAGACTTAGATCAAGATAGATATGTACTTCACGGGACATGCGGTATCTATCTTGATCTATGTCTGTGCTTTTTGCTATAGTTGTAAGCTGTGCGGCGTGCGCGTCTTTCTCTGTCTGTCTGTCTCTCTCTCTATCTCATAGAAAGCAAGCCAGTTATGATTTTTTTATTACTTCGTTCCATCCGGGTGTCCCTTGACACCTCTCAAGTTTTTTAAATCAAAAATCAAAAAGTATTTTACATAAAGAGATGATCCCGATACTTGGCTATGCCTGAAATGTGGGGATGGGACACAGTTTACGATGGTTAATTACTACACAACTTTTACAAATGTATTTATATTCACTTTAAAGAGTGCGGTTTCTTTGTCTCTTATTTATTTCATTTCCTAAGAACGCCTTGAAAATAAATTTAGCAATAATTTCTAATAAGTATAGGAACTTTATACACGTAAGATTTTCCAACTTGTTAGTCAGCATCAGCAGTCTGAAATGGCTACAGCTGATATTCGTGACAACTAAGTATGTACCTATAATATGTGAAATTTTAAATAATAACAAAATACCTTTATTAAGGTTGCCGTTATAGAGCAAATTGAGAATGCCTGGCGCCATTTGAATAGTTCTGGTGTAATTTGGCCTATTTTAGTGGTTATTGTCCTATTTTGTGGTGGAATATGGCTTGGTCTGGTGCATTTTTCTGTTATGATGCAAACTGGCCTGTTCTGATAGATTGGCCTATAGTGCAAATTGGCCTGTACTGGAACAACATTGGCCTGTATACTCACGTTCAACATGGGCGCGTGCAGCACCGGCGCCCACAGCGGCAGCAGCTTGTCCAGCACGGCGGGGCTGTCGCGCAGCAGCTCCAGCAGCGCCAGCAGGTGGACACGCACCTGGAGATTAATGTCTTTGTAAGTTCTTGGATTAAGACTTATAATGGTAAGACCCGGGATTTAAAATACACCATAACTAAACTAATTTTCGATGATGGTGGTCAGCACGCCATTATAAGAGATAGATGACGCCTGCAACTCCGTGTTGCATAAAATTTGTTTATCGCGCAGGAACCGTTCATTTTTTCAGGATAAACGTCCTATGTTCTCTATAGGACGTTGACCCGGGACTCAAAGTATCTGTACACCAAATTTCAGCAAAACCGATTCATTTGGGTGTGAAGAGGTAACAGACGACACACTTTCGCATTTATAATTTATGTATGATTTTGGTGACGCCAGTTAGATACAGAAACCAGGAATTATAACATTAGCAATTGGGGGCTGGCATGCTATGTATGGCAAAAGCCCATTATTTAAATTGAAAAAAAAAAAACATTAGCAATTACCGCTTCGGCCAGCGCCCTGCCAGCACCCGCTAACCGCAGCAGCGCGGGCACCAGCGCCGCCCAGAAGTGGACAAGCTCGGCCGCCGCGCCCGCCGCCCCCGCGCAGTACAGCGACCACAGCGAGCACAGCGTGAACGCGCCGCATAGCGCGGACATGCTCGCCCCGCCCCCTTCCACGTACCACAGCATTATCGTCTGCAAAATAATGTTTTATTTCTGTAAAAAAAATTACACGTACTACGAATGGTGATAGCGTAACTATTGTTGGAAAGAAGTTCTTTATCGCGCGTTGTGAAAGGGGGCTAGATGGAAAAAGTTGTAACGACATGACACAGAAGTGTCGGTGTATTACAACTAGAGCAAAAATGCTATAGGTGTAAGCCGTGCGGTAGCGCGTGTTTCACTCTCTGTCTCTCCTTTTTTGTGTTTTTTTTCATCCGGGTGTCCCTTGACACCTCTCGAGTTTTTCTTCGTAGAATAGACTAATGACTAATGCCGATGCTAAAGGCGCTTTTCCTGTCACTCGTATCATCGTCCGCAGACCAGATCCGCGCGCGGGCGATAATCCCCATGCCTGGAACAGCGCCCCAGGTGGGCTATCACCTGCAGCAAGTCTGTGAGTGTGCAGGCAGCGTCTAGCGGCACGGGCAGCGGGGGCGGCGCGGCGGGGGATGCGGGACCGGAGCGCGCGTTCGCCAGCGCCCCTAGCACCACCCACGACGCCACTCGCACGCGCGATATACACTCGCCGATCTCGCGGGACCTGAGAACACAAATAAAGTTAATCAGCAATAAGTTAGTAAAATAAAAAGTAATTTCAATAAAGCAAAATCAGTACAAGTAGCTTTTTTTTGCCAATTCTGGGCTTTTCCGGCCAAATCTAGCTCGAATTGACCAATGATTATCTGGTAGCTTACTCTTCTCAACAGCCACCCTTCATCCATCATTAATCAAACCTACTCACCCAGCGGCGCTCGACAGCCAGGGCAGGTGTCTTGTCGCCCGCTCTGGTTTCCCCCGCGCCTGCTCCAGCGCCAACTCGGCGGCTACAAACTGCGCCACTCCGCCCTTCACGACTGCGCCAAGCGTGTCCTCGTGCAAGCACACCACGTTACGGTTCACCAGCGACTTCGAAACTGAGCCCTGAAAAGAGAGAGATGAAAGTTCGTAGATAAGAGAGAAAGAGATAGATCGATACGTATATAAGCAGACAGAAAAAGAGCAGAAAAGGCCAGGGAATCTTTTACTCAAAATGATGGTTGAAATCTTTAGGGTCCTAATGTGAGCTAATGTTTAATAGTTTCGGGCCTAACGGACCAAATTGAAATGAACAGCGTCTGATCGACAATATTTGACATGATGTCGTTAGTGAGTTTTGGCCAGACCGTGCGATTGGAAGACCGGTCTTTTTGGAGTATAACCAGTTCTGGGCAACTTTAGCAAGCTTCGAACCCTCACCTTGATCTTATTCAGCAGGTGCGCATCGTTGAGGGTGTCCAGTAGATCAGGTAGGTGGGGGCGGAGGCAGTCGGCGGGGGCGCCGCCCAGCTCACGCGCCTCCGCCCCGCCCCGCAGCGCCCCCTCCAGCGCCGGCGGCAGCAGCAGACGACAGCCGTGACCTTGGAAGTCATGAGATGCTCAAAGATCATCGCACATGACACCGACTCCCCTACATCTCAACTCCCAATGGTATTGAATTCTCAGCTTTTTGTAGTGTGACTTAGGAGTTAATTTATTGACTCGCGAATAACTAGTTGTCGACTAGTCGCCAACTTGCAGTCCACTATATATACAGTACAGGCCTTATACTATTATGACTATTAGTGGAAACTTGTAATTGGCTCTTAGCTTTGTAGTAATCTTTGTTATAGTTATTTTTAAGTAGCTGTAAGTTATCCAAATAAAATAAAATAAAATAATATAGCATACATTTCCATGCCATGCTGTGAATTGGGTTGGAGTGGAGTGCTACTGCTAATTACGCTGATAAAGTCAGATGGCGGACCTGAGTAATTTGGTCGCGTTAAGTCCAACCCATCCAACCGATTCAGCTAACATTGAATTGACATAAGCCGACCACATGACGTAGGTCCGTCAACTGCCTAGGAATCAATTTCCTTGATGGTACTATCAGAGAAGTTGAATCCTAGTCAGATGGGGGACCTACGTAGTTTGGTCGCGTTACGTCAAACCCAGCCGACAGATCACAGTTAACATTGAATTGACATGATCCGACCAAATGACGTTGGTCTGTCGTCTGCCTAGGAATCAATTTCCTCGATGGTATATACATATTACATAATCAATTAGAAAAACACAATTGGGTATATAGAAAACATTCAATTATTTAGGCGAACCGCACCTCTCAAAGATATCTTTAACTATAATCTTATGTAATAACTACTTATGGCGCAGCCGCACAAGCGTCTAGATCGTACGAAGCTTCGTGCTATGAGACAATACCATTGGACGATACACGCAGATCGTCCAATAGTATCGTATTAAGCACGAAGCACTACGCAGGTGCGGCCCGGGTATTAGGTATGTAATGACGAAATTCAACTTTAAATGCTATTCAAGCTCACCTTGCAGCACAAACTGCAGCAGCACGAACAGATTATCGTCGGGCAGCGCAGTCTTCGTCCGGAGAGCTTGGAGCAGCTCGAACACGAGCACTCGCGACAGCAGCAGCTTGTCGCGGTCGCGAGCGAATGCGCGCGCGCCGGCGCCGCACAGCTCATTACAGAGCGGGAGGGGCAACGGGCCCGCACGCACCGAGTACGATAGAATCTTGGATATCGGTTCTAACAGGCTCTGAAATTAAACATGTATTTGTAGATGGGAGAAAATTTGCAACAAATAAACACAAATAGACAATAGTATCTCTGCGTTAACCGCACGCATGGACGGCCGACAGTGGGCCCAGCGCTTCCGGCGCCAGGCAGCCCAGGTGCATCGCTATGTACACTAGTAACACGAGTGATATACCTTGTGCTGGTACGCGTGCGGCACTTTGAGCGTGGCGGCGGCGAGGCGCAGCAGGGGGGCGGGGTCGTCGAGGTGCGGCAGCTGCAGCGCCGCCGCCCGCAGCAGCGCGTCGAGCGCCGCCAGCAGCGCCCCGCACGCCGACAGCGGGCCCAGCGCTTCCGGCGCCAGGCAGCCCAAGTACATCGCGATGTTGTCCGCTATCACGCCCATTTGCTGCGAAGATACAGTGCTACAATGTATTTGGGCGTGGCTACAATCAGAACTAACGAAGCTATTTATGAAGTGCAAGTTTTCCCTCCCCGTTAAAAGCGGGAGACAGCACAAAGTTTCAATGACTGAAAGTCAAAGAACTAAAGGGAAAGCACCACGGGAATAATTAATGTTACTTATGACTACTAGGCGCATTCAGGCTAGAAACCACTGTGACACTCACATCAATAGGCAGCATCTTCTTGGAGTTGAGGTGGTCTATGACAAGCTGCAGCGGCCCGCACGGGTACAGCTCGTTGAAATCCACGAACGCCTGAGCTATGCTCTTGAAGAACATCAGCCGCTGACTCTCTGGAACAGGATGGGACATTTACACTCAGCTCTGTTGAGCAAGGAAGTGGGCAGTGCGAGGATGCACCATCGAGGAAATTGAATCCTAGGCAGTTGACGGACCTACGTCGTTTGGTCTTACGTTAATTCAATGTTAGCTGTGATCGGTCGGATAGGTATGACTTAACGCGCCAAACTACGTAGGTCCCCCATCTGCCTATGAATTCTCTCTGATCGTACCTGGTGTCCGCTGCAAGAAGACTTGTAGGAAGACGTTATGCGGGGCGAGCTGGTGCAGCACGCAGCGGAGAAACTGGTGCGCCACTGACACCGCCGAGCCCGGTAGACGAGTGTTGGTCTCCGACTGCCACGAGTATGAGCCTAGTTGCACCACCCTGGAGGAGATAGGAGGGATGAGTGCGTACGTATACGTACATGCCTAAACGTATGAGCGTACACATATTATTATATTATGTGCGTACAATTTGTGGTGTTTTATTTTTATTTTATTTTATTTTAAAGGAAAACTTACAGCTAGTATTAGGTGTTGTGGTGACAAGCTCCAAAGGAAGATCTAAGGCCCGAGCTATACCAAAACCTGGGTTTGTGGTTCAGACCGAAGTCAATCGTGTCATTTTGGATGTGGTATATGACTAAAAAATTTCGATAATGAGATTTTTTACGTACACAGTGAACGTATAAGTAGTTACGTATCATCATCTTGTTAGATGATGCCCGCAACTCCGTTGTGCAGAAATTGGTTCACCAGATGAGAACCGTGAAGGGCAGACAGATAGACTGACACTCTACAGTAATATTAGTAAGTATTGACCTGCTGACGGCGTGCAGCAGCGCGGGCAACAGCGGCGCGGCGGGCGCGGGCTCGCGGCGCACGTACGTCGCGAGCGCGATCACGCACAGACCCAGCTCCTCATCGCTGTATTGTTCCTCTAGGGCGCCGCACTCCGAACCTGGAAATAAACGTCGTTATTGGAGTGAGGAGTTTTGGAACGAAGTTTGCGAAAAGGGGCTAGACGAAAAGTTGGTGTGTGTCGCGTGTTTCTCTCTCAGTCTCTTTCTCTTTCGCATTGAACAGTGTGGTGTAGCGACGTTTTTTTTTTTGTTGAGTGTATACAGGTTTTTTGTACATAAGAAACAACTTCGTTCCATCCGGGTGTCCCTTGACACCTCTCAAGTTTTTGTATCAATTTGTAACAACAATGTTGCGGTGCTGTGTCGCCTAGTGCGGTATCTACGGTATCAGCCTGCAGCGAAGCAACGCGACATAACGGGCGAAATAATATATTCTTTGTATGAAATCTTATGTGCTAAGCAGAACTCAATACTATGAAACTGACAGTGTCACTCTTTCCGCTGTGATGTAGTGAGTGAGGTGTCGCCCTCAGTGCAATTCTTAGTACATTGCCTTAAAAAGTTACGGTGGTGGTGGATTACCAGCAATAAAAGCGGAACGATTGCCAGTACAATTAATTATTTCATCCCGAACAGTTAATAATTATTATTTTATCCCGAACCGGTGATAGGCAAACCCGGTAGAAACGACATTCTGAAAGCATTTGATTCAAATCTATTCAGAAATAAAACTTTATTTTTTATGCTAAATCTCCAGTATACAAGTACTCACAGCGGTACCGCAGCGTGGCGTCGTGACGCGGCGGTCGCTCGTGCGTGTGCGGGTGCGCGTGCGCCGCGCGTCGCCCCGTGCGCCCCGCCCCACTCCACCACGCCCCCCACCCGCCCCCACCCTCTGGAAAAATATATTTGACATAACAAAAACAGATTTCGTAGGCCTGCCTGTATCAATTTCTGGAGGGGTTGGTGTTGTGATTTAAATTAGTCTTTATCAGAATTTTTATATTACTATGTGTTTAAACAATAAACAATGCTGTAGTTATACTACAGCCTAAAAACCTCAAAAAGCGGACTCAAGGAAATCGCTTTACAACACGTTAGTCTGGCCCCGTGGTAAGTACCTGAAGGACTTGTGTTACAGGTACCAGACAACGGAAATATTATATTTAATACTTTTGTACTATACATAATATATTTAAGATTTTTATTATATAATACACATATTATTTAATATAACTACATCCATGACTCAGAAACTTTGAAAACTTTTTGTTCCGTCGGCGGGATTCGAACCTGCTACCCCCGGCTTGCGCTACCGACGCGCTCACCACTGAGCCACAGAGGTTGTCAAAATACTGACCCGTCGAATGTGACCTCGGCGCGGGCGCGGGCGGCGAGCCGAGCTGCGCCACCTGACGCGCCAGACGACGCGGAGATCTGTCGTCACAACAACAGTTAAAAACCCGACAAAATATAATATTATGTACCATCAGAGAAGTTGATTCATAGGCGGCAGACCTACGTTATATGGTCGCGTTATGTCAAACCCATCTAACATTCAATTGACGTAATCTGGCCAAACCGACCGACCGTACCGTAGTCCGTAGACCGTAGGTCCGTTAACTGCCTAGGAATCAATTTCTTCAATGGTACATATACTGATATACCTAGGCTATGTTGATTATTTTCTTATCAACAATCTTTTTGGCACCATTTGTTTTCAAATGATCACCAAGTGGACTAAAAATCTTTATAGTCACCTCAACATAATAATAATAGATAATTAACAGAGTACATGGACACACATTTCAAATCAGACTATCAGAATATTGTCTCTACGACGGGTCATTACGTCTTGTTAAAGAAGATTTAGAGCCAGTCCACACGGTGCGTTGCGTCAGCGTTGCGTTGACGCAGCGCTGTACTTGTACGTTCTATATCATATTTTCAATTTTGTCAAAATGGAAAAAGAAATTGTTAATATTTTATTGGGTAATATTATTTTCTTACCGTGAACTCTCCGAGGATCCCTTAGTGAGATCGTGAGGTCGGCCCGCCGGCGTCGGAGTCGCGTCCTGGTCCGAGCGGCTCGAGTCCGTCCGCTCCGTCGAGTCATCTGAATACACGTCTTTATGCCGTTCACAATAGAGCACACAGTTGAACGGGAAACGCCAATTCACAATTTAGAAAGCCAATTTGAGTCTCTATACTGCTTGCAATAAAGCAAAAAAATTAATTTATATAATAAAATTCTATAAAAAAATAAATATATTAAAGCCAATTACAATTTAAGCCGTTCATAATCAAATAATATAACATTTATTTACAAGGTAATACACATCGATAGCAACAGATGAAAGAGATAGTCCATCTCTTTAATTTCCTAATTTTTCTCTTTTTTTTAAGAACGCACGTACGAGCGCAAGCACGCACGAGCGCACGCATGTACGCATCAAATACGCACGTAGCGCGTAAGTCGTAACACACACAAATAAAGGAGAAAGAATCAATAATTGTGACAAGAAATTGACCCAAGTCAACAAAAATGGAAATCCAAGTAAAGTTACATCAAAGCCTCTTAAAAATCTAAACATCGAAGGCCTTACCTTTACAAACACATCAGCCAAAAGTCACAGCCACTATAGGATATTTACCAGGCAAGTTGAGGGCCTCCCTGACCCTGTCGACCAGCGCGTTGAACACCGGGTACTGTTCTTTGTTGGGCTTCGGTCCTATGGGTAGTAACCTGAAAACAATATTGTAAAAAACTTTTTATTTAGGGTGTGTATGAGTCCTGTACAAAGTGCAATAATTATGTATTAGGTTAAGTGCTGAGTGAGAGCTGAGTTTTACATAATAAATCAGTGTAAAAACAGCACTCGTTGGGTTTGGTTGCATCATCCCATTCCTATCTATCTGTAGAAACACTACAGATCTTTTTGGTCCTTCGACCCGGATCTACTCTTTAAAACACATCCCGACGCTATGTGATAATTATGTCCATGAGTCCGTTTCCTTGTTTTATACAGAGCTCGCTGTAAAGTAGCAGCGCTTTTTAACTTTTGTAAGGGAAAATAATTCATAACACTCGGGTTGTTACTTGCTAATATAAATAAAAAAAAATTGCTCTTTCAGCGCTGCTACATTTACAGCATAGAATAATACATCGGATAATTTACAGTGAACTCTATAATATAAGGGGCAAATACACAACCTAAAGTATAATCACTTTGTTACATCCTGTATGTACTATCATTCCTAGGTAGATGGGGGACCTACGTAGTTGCGTTACGTTAAACCCAGCCGACAGATCACAATTAACATTGAATTGACATGATCCGACCAAATGACGTTGCGTTGGTCTGTCAACTCTCTAGGAATCAATTTCCTCGATGGTACATATATTTTAAAACTGAATGTGTCATGAAAACAAAATCAACATATTTTTCGATATAGGTTCCACTTAACGTGTATTTTAAGCCAGGTGGTAGTATAGGCCCACTAACATAATATTTTTTATTAATCAAGTGATTGTTTGTAAGTACTAACCGCTCGGGTGCGGGTGGCGCAGGGGGCGCGGCAGGCGTGGGGTGCGTGTGCGGGCGCGGCGCGGGGGGCGGCGCCCGCCACCACACCTCCATCTTGGATAGCGGCGACTCCGGCGACGCGTACGCTGCGCACGTGCCTGAGTGCGTACAAATGTCAATGTCATAAGAAAAAAAGTGTTTGTGTGTGTGAGTGTCCACAAATTACGTGAGGTGTTTTTTAGAGGCGCAGCGAGCCGCGTGATTTAACCTTGCTTATTTGTTTGTAAAACAACGCAATGGCAGCGCTGCGTCGACGCAACGCACCGTGTGGACTGGATCTAAGATGATACACGAGACGTACATGTGGCCAGTATAATCCAAACGGCGTGTTCGCAGTCCAAAAATCGATTCTTACCTGGTCTTGGTAGATGATGAGGATGCGCAAGCGCATCGCCGTTGGATGACGGCGCAGTATCAGGCGATGTGCTGCTGCCCGCTATAAGAAGAAGATTTATGTTATTAAGGCCCTAGTTCACCAACGTCTGTTAATGTTAAAAGCTTATTAAAATGTCATGTCTTCTCTTTCATTCATATGAAAAATTAAAGAAGAAAACTGATACTAATTCGAGCATTAACTTTAACAGTCGTTGATGAAATTGAACTTTAACATTACAAGCCTAATATGCATTAAGGTGACGCCGCGTTAAAGTAAAAAATCGTTTTGGATATCTTTTAGATCGCTTGTTTTCTATGAGAGGCCGGGAAGGAATGTAACAGCAAGAAATGGAAAGGGCGTAAGCGACAAAATGGTTTTTGTCGCGTAATTTACAAATTTTGGAAGCTTAAATCACTCTCCTCTGTTGGCAAAATTAGAATCCCTATTTTTATAGAGGTATTTTTGATTACTTAATTATTCTATGTTATAAAAGCTGACCAATCGTGTTATGCTATGGGTAATTCAAAGATGATGATGATGATGAATACTGACAATGAACTTTAATTTCTTAGCTTTAGTCATTGTTGAGAAAAATTGATATCGCTGCAGCCAAATTATCAAGGCGTCACCTTACTGGTACTAGTATCGATTTACCTGCCTAGTGCCTACCCAAGAGTTGGACGGGAAAAAAATAGACACCCTAACGTTTGCGTATTCTACGGGCTTCATACTTTCGATTGATATGGAATTTGTTTATTAACCAAACCAGTGAAATGTCAAAAAAACATTTTTTTTTTGACTAAAATTCTGTAAGCAACCCACTAGCAATATATTTATTGACAAACGTAATTGAATATAAAATACTTTTCATCTATTAACCAGCTTGGTGAAGGTCGTTCTATGGTGGGATCTTAGGCCAGTAATAATACTCACCAACAATCCTCTTTTGCTTGCCCATGATCTTGGTCCGGGGCGAGGTCTGGTGAAGCTGGTCTGGCCAGATCTCCACAGACTGACCGCTCATCGGCGTCGACTTCCTGCAACACATTATTGGACATACTCACACCTCTCAAGTGTCAAGTGTCATTTTGTCAGGCTATGTCAAGCCTAGCCGTTCACGAATGGTGACTTGTCATAATCTAGCCAAATAATGTAGGTCCGCCATCTGATTATAATTCGATAATCAATATCTCCAATGGTAAGGTGATATCAAAGACTTTGGGACGAAAAAAGAAGAAAGTGAACTTACATGTTTGAAGAGTCACTTCCTATTGATACTGATGAGCTGGTGGACAGCTGTTGGCCGGAACGCGACCCCGTCGTCTGCAATCACAAAAAATGGTTTATTACATTAAAATATGGGAGCTTTATATTATTTAAAAATACTGAATTGACCGACCCGAATCCTACCAAATGAATCCGTCAACTCAACTGCCTTTGCATAAATTTTTTCGATGGTACTCTTATAGTTTGAGTGCTTGTTATGAAATGGTAAAATAGCATATTACTAAGAAAATAAGCACTTACAATTTTGCTGTGTGCTGGATACGACATTACAGCTTGCGTCTGGTACTGCTGGGGTTGGTCTTCGTAGTGAGACGGCTCGTCAAATGACCCCTAAAACACATTTTATAACGTATCACTATACACTTAAGATGTTAACATAATAAATCGACCAAGTGCGAGTTGGATATGCGCAGAAAGGGTTCCGTACAGCTTTTTTACTAAACCACAATTTTTGGCCTAATTTTGCTCTTTAACGGTACGGAACCCTTGGTGCGCGAGTCCGACTCGCACTTGGCCGATTATTTATAAACAACAGCATCGTTACCGGTGCGGTGCTGCCGTGCACTGTGGTGTCGGACTTGTCGCTGGTCTCGGGGATGGCGATCAGCTCGCTCTCCGACGACTCCTGCTCTAGGCTCCACTGCTGGTACCTACAAGATACAGACAAAAAATAATAGTAAATAATAATTAATACTATTTTAAAAAGATAAAACCGACTTCAAAATTGTACGTAATTAGCCGCGTACTGACCAAGCGAGCAGCCTCACGTGGCAGCCTCGCGAGGCAGTTGCTCGGTCGGTCAGGACGTGCCTAGTGAGCGCGGAAAACGTACCGAGGCGACTTTGAGCATCGACAAAAACCGACAACGCTCGGCTCGGGCCGCGGCACGCCCGGGCGAGGCAACGCATGCGTTTCCCTCGGGCGAGGCACGTCCTGACCGACCGAGCAACTGCCTCGCGAGGCTCGCGAGGCTGCTCGCTTGATCAGTAAGCGGCTATTGAAAATTGAAATTGCCTATTTCAAAAACTACTGAACTGATTTTGATGAAACTTGCAGTAGTCCCGAAGTTGAACCATACCTAGTACAACAGAAGAAGAATTACTCAAATCAGGCTTGTAGTTCCGGAGATATGCTAACACAAACATAGAAACATACATACATACACCATACAAACATACAGACCCACCCCGCGCATTTCTGTTCAAGTCGCTATATCTTAAAAAGTTATAGTTATTTATTATTTCTTTTTATTAATAATGCGAGTTAATATGATAGGGACTGTGTACGTTTACTCTACATTTTCTAAAACCAACATGCTTGACTACAAACGACACAAATCACTAAGCACCCCCATCACTCAGTTTTTTAATAGTTAATTGAACGGTTTTGTTCTGTATGAAAAATCGGTCAAATCTTATTGTTTTTGTTTTGTTTTGATTTTTATTGATTTATTGTTCATTTAACTTCATTTTAAACGTAATTTCTTTGTGGCAAAATGGATATTACTCCGAATAAAGCCTCTCAAGCAGGGGCTTTGCTAAGAGCTGAATTTAGACAACGAGCTGTAGCTAGAAGTCTTAATTTAAGTCGAACTTCGTTTACAAGAGTATACCGAAGTATTCTAGAGACTCTAAACTTTACCATGCGACCATGTTCAGGAAGACATTGGGCTACATTTGAACGTGATGACCGTTTTAAGGTGTCCTTCCTTGCGGAATCGACATCTCATTTCAGTTCAAGTGCAACGACGGCCAAGAGAAGTCCGATGAGTTACAGTAATTGAGTAGACTGTACGACGAAGACTTGCAGGCAGCTGTTTGACTTTACAAAAACTCGCTAACGGTCCTAAATTAGCCCCAGCACACAGTCAAGCGCAGCTTAGTTTCGCACGTTCTCATGTTGATTTTTCATTGGAGCAACGGCGGGTCGTGCTCTTTTCTGATGAAAGCTAAATCAGTCTTTATGGTAACGATGGTCGCAAGAAAGCATACAGTAGACAAGGAGAATGATTTGCGCAGGCGTGCATTGACGAAAGGCTTCCATTTGGTAGGTGTTCGGGGACTTTATGGGGCGAGATTTCTTTTGATGCATAAACCAATCTTGAGTTCGTTACCGGGCCGCGCCTTGGCACTTTGAGTACCTATCGCTACATTCAGGGCGTACTGGGACAACATGCGGTGCCATGTGCTGGTTTTGTTGATGAAGGTTTCATATTGATGTAGAACAATGCTCGACCGCGCGTTGCTGCGAAAGTTCGTCAATTAATTTTCTCCGACGTCGAAATTTCGGGTTTGGACTGGCCAACAAGGAGTCCTAACCTTAATCCTATTGAGCACCCATGGGGAGAACTCAAAAGGAGAGTCAGGGCCCGGACTCTTGCCGCAGATACCCTTTAGGACCTCCGGATGGCTGTACAAGAAGATCGGCATAGTATCGCTCAGGAGTTCATCATAATTTTGATAAGGTCAAGGAAAACCCGGATAGAAACCTAAATTAGGGTAATGGGTGGCACTACGAGCTATTGAAATCAATTTGTTAGTGTTTTTTACAAGAAAGATGTCATTAATCGCCGACTGAAATGTTATGTCAAACTGACCGGTTTTTGTTTTAAGGCTGTAGAATTAGTAAACGATTTACAGTTACAATAACTATAGCAATAATTAAATCCTTATTGTACTACCTTTAAAACGATACCAACATTTATTTAATACTAATTATATTTCTTGAGTTATTACCGTTTGAATCATAAGGAGGTGGGTCGATTTTTTGCACGCAAGTGTATTTGGTATAAAACGGTACTTACTTTGTAGCCTCAGGAGGGTCAGGCCAGTGCGCCGGGGACTTGTGTGGTACCGTCGGTTCCTCGGCTGGTACCAACGGATCGCGACCTTCTGAATAAAAAACGGTATTTTTTATATTATTAAGAAATAACCATTTCTATTAACTTTCTTGGATTATAGAAATTGACATTTTAATTTATAAATTATGTGAAAAATTGTCTATATTTACAAACATAAAACTTTCGACTACAAAATATATTATTTTGTCTCTGTCTTTTGAAGTTTTGCCCAATCAGATTTTTTTTGAGATAATGACATTTCACAAGAAAATATTCTACCTCTACATTATTGTTGTACGTATGCAATATATTATGGAACCTCTAAGTCTCGGTGCGTGTGGCAGCAGGAGCACGGGCGGGGCGCGGCGGCAGCGGTGATGCTGCGCCTCGAGCGAGTTGAGCGCGATCCGCACCAGCGCGCCCACCAGACCGCCGATAGCACCTGACTCCGTACCGTAGTGGTACTGAAACGAAAATGAAAAAAATGCATCTATTTTGGTTGCGTTTTGCAGTATTGTCCGAAGAAGTAACCACTCTTCAAATACTGTAGCTCAGTATTTGAAGCCTCTATTCATTAAACGAATCCGCACAAACATAGCCGTTTTCACGTATTGATTTGACAAGCTATTTTATAAGTCGTATTGGGGAATCAAACGAATCTTCCTCATAATATTGCACATCATTTTTATCTAAACTTCTATCTTCTATTACCTAACTGACATGAGTAGTTAAAAAAATAGTTATTATAATCCAACCGAGAAAGTTATGAACGAACGTCATACACATTTAAAAAAAGTGGTCGCAAAATTGCACCTCGAGGCACACCATCCTCTCATACAATATAATGTAGTAGACATAGTTGATTGATGGGCAGACAACGGACCTGCGTTAATTGGCCACCTCATGTTACCTAGCCGACAGCTTACGACTTACATTGAATTGACATAACCCGACCAAATGATATAGGTCCGCCATCTGCGTATGAATCAGTTGCCTGGGTGGTTTCATTATCAGCTACAGCTCACCTTGTAGAGAACCACGATGAGCGCCATGAGCCAGTGTCGTCGCACGTGCGGCTCCAGTGCGACGAGAGAGTGAGTCACGTTAGCGCTAGCGCTGCCAGCAGCTACTGGCCGGCAGCAGAACTGAAGAAGATAAAAAATTCGCAATGCTTTAGATTATTGTAACCAACAGTGATGATGATAATTTTTAGATTTAATAAGGAGAACTTAGTTTAAGTGAGGTCAAAATTGTAGAAGATAATTTAGAATAAATTAAAAATTTGCTTTACAATGTGGTATATATTATGTTAGTGACATTTTTAAGCTTACTTGTAGCAAAGACAGTGTAGGTTCGGCTATATGCGCTCCCATCACGTAATTTTGATCCAAGACTTGGGGAAGATTCGCCAGAAATGCATTGAATATAGATGACAATCTGCGGAAAAAAAAGATATCATTTAAAGATCCTACCTTTGAAGAATTTCTATACACAATAATATTTATAAATATACCTGAGAGAATGAGGGGATACAGTAAAATACTTTTCCACACAATTGTATCCGAGCAATATGAAGAGATGTTTTAAAACAAGTTCTTGTGTTTTTGCAGCCGTTTTATCGTCAATAGGATGCGCTTGGTCAGACCTATAACAAAGTTTAATTTATCCAAACTACAGTTTGAATATTGCATAGATACATAGATAGAAAACTTATTTTTAAACAGAACAATGACCACAAAATTTAATAAATTGTAGTACTTCGTAAATAAGTGAATAAGCAATATTCATTTATTATAATAACTTGCCTTGATAAAAATTGCATCAACAGAAACACCAACAAATTCGTTGTTTCTTTGTCAGTTTCTTCCAGATCGACTGATTTTGGTAGAACAGTTGTCAAAGTATCGTCAGTAGAACGCCCAGACAGTGAATGTACTCCATCTAAAAAAATAATAAAGAACACCCTTAGAGAAATTTCTACAGTAAAATATAAAGAAAGAGGAAGCTATAGTAGTCGGGTAAAAAGAGGGAAAGAGTATGGAGATAATAAAATAAAAGGAAGAGAAGAAGATAAATTTAACTCACCATTGTTAGATCTTGAGCCTCCCAATTGCTGCGGTGCTGTTAGCAGCTGACCCAAACCAAATCTCGATGTTTTTCTTTTCAGCAAGGGCGCCGAGTATTGTCGCGAATATACTTTTTCACGTTCTGTTTGAAAATATATGCAATAAATGATTTAAAGGTAACGAAACTACACAACATTGGTACAACAACTTTTACACACGTCAGCTACTAAGCGTTTTTGGTAATCAAGAAGCAGGGTAACAACGTAAAACAATTTATGCTATAATTTATTACAAAGGAAAACATAAATTTTTCATCACCAACTATTTTTGAAAATTTTATACATTTAATTTCTTTGGAACATCAAACTTTTTTCAGAAGCCTGATTTATATCAAAATATGTAAAATAAGATTGTAGACAAAAAATACGTAAATACTTACGAGTTATGATGAAAAATTAAAAAGTAATGACTTACCACAAAGTAACTTACATAACAAAGCTATTGAAACGGAAACACAAGAAGCGGGTAAAAGGTGCTCAAGTGCTGAGGAGTAGGGGCGCGGAGATAGTGCAAGAAATCTCCCGATGATTGTGCACCGTGGTACAGATTTATCAGAAACATCGAAAACAACTTTTAAAAAGAAACATGAAACTATTTTCAATGTTTTCGCTAATCTATCCACATAAAACCAGGAAATAACGGAGGGATTACCTAAAATACTAACGGGAGAGTGGAATAAGTAGGTAACTGCAAAACGGGAGATTAATAACAAGAAAAAATATATTTTAATCAAATGTCATTAATCACAGATTGGCCAAGTGAGTAAAAAGAGTTGTGAGTGCAATAGATTTTGTTAGAATTGTGAAATGTGAATGTAGATTACGGCATGTATTATGGCGTTTTCTTCGGGTATTCTTTGTCTTTGATAAGAATTATTTTGCGTTTGTCTCCCCGGGCTTAACGTGCTGTAAGTACGATTTATTTGTTTTAACTATTGTCTCATTTAATGTCTGTTTCAAGGTTTTGTATAGTTAGTGAATTTTTTACATATTTATACATTTTTACATTTAATCTGTTTGTTTTCATTATAGTATGAAACTATATACCTACAATATTTCAAAGAGAGATTCAGGTGTAACGTGGGATCGGGTGGGGATGGGAGATCGGCACCTGTGGTCAGCGGCGGCACGGCGGCCGGTGCGGAGATGGTGCGCTTGTAGGGCCACTTGGCACCGAGCGAGGCGGACAGCGAGCGCGCCGGAGCCTGCGCCGCGCGCCGCCCCCGCTGCGCCGCCCCCTCCCCGCCCCCCTCTGCCACAACATACCCCGCGCCCCGAACTAGTACACTGATCATCTACGTAGACTATCCGCTAACATTTAACCTCACAGACCACAGCCATTATTTACCGAACGGCGTTTGTAGTATTCCAGTGCGAGGATTTTTTTACTCATTCGACAAATTTTGTTGTATATATAGAAGAGTTCTAATTATATGCCTTTAAAACTAATGCCAAAACAAAAGTCGAATCATTATGCCATAAGAAAATTGTTAACTTTTATGCCGTTTTAATGTAAAGAAGATGAAATGATAGAAAACTCGATATAAAAACAATTCATATCTACCAAACAAGTTATAAGTTATAACATTATGTTTATCAATAAACACAAGCAACAACTCTAGGAGTACTATTTGAAAACTTACCCTTGACGTTAGAAAAGTCCATAGACTTGTTAGAATTGATTTGAGCTTCCAAGACGAGAGCTTCGAAACGGTTAAGGAAAAACTCCCAAGTGAGAATGTGTCGGTCGCTGAGAGTGTTGTGTAACTGGTATATGGACTGTAGGATCATCGGGCGGTCAACCACTACCAAGTCAAACTGGGTCTCTAGACAGTATAGTAGCATCTGTCGGACAATACAATTTATTAAATGCTCCAATTCAGATTTATTTTTATATTTCCATAGACAATGTTCAATATACCTCTACAGCTGTATCATGTATAGTTCCAAGATATAGTGTGGCACGCTGAGCTACGTACACACTGATGTCATCCATGCTTGAAATGAGGTAGCAAAACGCTGTAGCTAAAGCGGTTTGTAGGGGAATACTCGTTTTCACTGGAGATTCATCCATGAAACTGAAAATGTAAGACTTGGTTAATAGTCGACTTCAGTGAGGCATTTGACAGATCTATCCATTGGACTTACATAAGATTAGCAGACATTACGTATATAAGCCTAGCCTAGCTGGAACTAGAGAATACGAGGAACAAAGCATTTAAATTAAACATATTAGACAAAATTAATAACCATAAACAAAATTTACAACTTCAAAGTCAGGAGTACCACAAGGTTAAATTTTATCGCCATTTAGAAATAAAGTTATTGAAATTGGTATTTTTAATACTATAGTGATATACTAACCGTATCAACATGGTCACTCGCTCGACGGATATGAAGCGGACCTGCGGGTCGGTGTGATGGAAGCTGTCCCTCAGTAGAGCACATAGTACGTCCGCCCCGCCCGCCAGTGCCGCGCAGTGCAACAGTATCGGTGCGCTCACAGAACAGATGTGGGACTGAGCTGCGTCGCAAACCTTCCATAGACTGCAGAGTAGTTTTGTTAGAGTTAATACTAAATATAATAATTATGGAAACATAAATAACAACCTGACATATACCAAATATATTAATCTTATATATAAAATTCTCGTGTCACGATGTTAGTAAATTTACGGTACTCCTCCGAAACTGCTTTACTGATTTTTACCTATATGCATATTCAGAGGTCTGAAAATCGGCTACTGGCTACTTTTTAGATCGATACGTGCATTAGTTGAATAAATAATAGTAAATTACAACTTGAGACTGACGGCGCGCGGCGACCATTGTTTGTGGGACGGGATAGCGATGGACATTGCCATGGTGCCATTCTTATTTAGTCACTTCAATAAAAGAATATAGGCGAAATACTTTTTATTGCAAAACAACGTTTACCGGGACAGCTAGTAATAATATATACAGTGTGTAACAAAAATAAGTGATAATACTTCAGGGTGTGTACGTGTTTCTTGTAGAGAGTTCACTGTGAAAGTAGCAGCTCTGAAAGACGAAATTTTTATTTTTACTTTTGTATGGGCAAGAGCCCGAGCGTCACGAGTTTCCCCATACAAAAGTGAAAAAAAATGTTGGTCTTTCAACGCTGCTACTTTCACAGTGAACTTTCTACAAGGAACACGAACACACCCTAAAGTATTATCACTTATTTTTGTTACACCCTGTATACTTTTGTGGTGTGTATCAATACGAATGACGTATAATGTCACGTACATAGCCAAGTAATATAGGTGCCACCTCAAAACAGCACTATAATGTCGATAAGCCCTAATCATGTAGAGCTGCATTGCTCATCATATCAAGTTTTAAATGTATAAACTTACTTTTCAATGAGCAAATTTTCCTGGCACCAAATAAGGAAGCCCCTGTGTTCTGCCAGGGTGTCAGTGTTCAGAACAAGCACTTGAAGACATTGTAGTAAGTGATACAGAATATCCGGTCTCTTTGTGTTTTTTATTTCCTGTTGAGAAAACAAAAACATAATGTTATAACTAAAAACATCTAACGTAAGCGCAGAATAAAATTAACATCAATTTTCTCCTTACAGAAAATTCTTTCTTTATTCCAATATTCATGTAAAATTTCATCATTCCGTATTCATAGAGTATTACAGTATTCACTGTTGAAATAGTACATCAAAATAATTTTATTAGACGAGAAAAAAGCCAAAGAGTTACTTAAAGATCGTAATGAATACCTGTAGCAACTGGTGGATGTATTGCAGCTCTTGCGGTAGTTCATCAACACAAAAGTGGAACTTCCCAGCCGAGGTTGGCCAAAAGTTTGTCATGTCGTCCTCCACTGAGTCAGCTTCGTTTTCACCGACAAGGTTAGGTGTGGATACCTGATCAAGAATCAGATTATTGTTTAGAGACAATAAAGATTAGGTACCTATAACTTTTAAAATGATTTTGTGTTTTATTTAACATCATTACAATTTACCATTTACAACTATTACAGTTAAGTCACGAAACAAGTATATATTCATCAATTGACCTACTTGCCACATATTTTAAACTTTTTTCTTATTGCTATTTTATAAGATAGATCTCTATCACCTACTAATCGGACTATAGCAACCACTTCATAAAATATATTATTATTTCTTTTAAAGGACCAAATAATTATAATTACATTGGCAGTAGCAGTAGCAACGTCTGTATCGGTGAGTGTGACTGAGTGCGCCGTGGCGACAGGCGGCCGCTCCGCCGGCGGCAGCGATACCGCCATGTCCAGCTGCTCCGTGATCGTCTCCACCGTCGCCGTCATTATCTGCGCACGCCATATCAACCACTATTACCTGATGCTTAGGACTAGTTTTACCATGTCGTAAAATCTCGTAACTGAAAGACAGATCGTAATTATCTGTGCACGGAATATTAACTTCTACGACCTGATACTTAGGACTAATTTCCCTCACTAAATTCACAGATCGGTCGTCATTATCTGCGCACGCCATATGATGCGCTGAGGGCTGATTACACCATGTCGTGATATCTTCAAATTGAAAGACCGGTCATCATCTTTTGGGTGTGCGATATCAGTCTTTTACCTGAGATTTATTGTAATTCTTTGTTTAGAGCACTCGACAATTTCCGTTTTTCTATGGTAATGATAAAATATAATGTATGAAAAACGATTATTGCCGAGCATTCTTAGTAGGATGTGATGGCAGATGGCAAAAATAATAATTAATTGTTGTCATTATTATATTTCCTTAATAAACGATTATATATAAATTAATTAATAAGCAAGTTAGAGTGACAATTTAATTTCGTTAAAAATAGGTGCTACTGTTTCGAGCAGCAAAAAGTGTCACATTGCAACTCATTCTAAATCCAACGCTCTAATCTCTAGGAAACCTCTAAGAAAAATTAACACGAGATTAAAAATTTTGTAGCAAACATATTCTTATAAAAACTAAAAGCATCAATGCAATCGAACAACATCAACACATGGAAAGGAACGAATACTAAGCGAAAGAAGCAGTGAAACAAAATAAAAATACAGAAGAGATAGAAACGTACTTGTGTATCGCCTGACGATTTCGTCAGAGTGGCGTCCGAGCCGATGTCGCTTATTAGAGAGAGTTGCATGAAATGAACAAACTATACATCTATTTTATAGAAACAAGAGCTAGCAGTGGCTAAATGAACGCATTGACTTGGCGGGGGATCGCTATAAAACTGCGAATGATAAATCCAGAGGAAATTTTTAAACATTTGTTTATTTAGATAATAAAATTTAGTTCATTCGCAGGCACAAATTTAAACACTAAGATATCTACTGTAGTTTATATTCAGGTTTTATTTATGTTTTTTAATAAAAGAAGCGTTAGTGAGGCAGATGTTGACCAAATATACGAAGAAATGTATTCAGTTAAGATTAAGAAGGCTATAAAAATTTAAGTAAAGTTATTTTGAGATCATTTCCACCATTTTGCTATATTTTTCATTTGCTCTTTGGATAGTAATAGAATTTCATTTGAAATGATCTGATTTACACTGACTCCTTACACGATAAGAATACAAAATTACGGTCATTTACGTTACGGTAAACAATCTAAGTATTTAAAATATATTTCAGTTAAACAAAAACTTTTATTTACGAAGGATTAAGTAAACACAACTCTAAGTGGAAACGATCACACTTATCATGCAGCCATTAAAGCTACGAACATTGATAACAAAAAACTGTCAGTAAAGAATATAGGTCACACAAAGAAAGCTATGTAATCCAAATACACAAACTTTAACAAGAAAACAACTATTCCTAATGATCATGAGATAGAACACTTACTTAATCTTGCCAAACAGAGAGACGATATGATAGTGACTACAATGATTGATATTTTAGCTGGTGACGTTAATTTTGATAAATTTTGTACCAAAACCGACAATCTCTGTGTGACAATTGCATCGCCCGCCAAATCAAGCTAGACTAACAGATACGCACGTGAGGCATATGCACTAGAACGCCTCCCAGAGATCCGCGCTCGAGGGCACCTAAGGGTTCCGCTTGGGCCGCTCCAGCTGCTACCGATGGACCCACACGACGATCATCGTCCATCTGAGACTTCTTCGGAATTGCCTCTGACCAACTCTCTTCGGATGGAGGCTACACAGTTAAGCTGCGTTGAAGCAGTTCCTTTGCTCTTTTTTTGGGTTAGTCGTTTTCAAATGTGAAATTTTCTTTGGCCTTCGTAGTGTAATGTTTTCACTTTCTGTGATAGTGGTGGGTGAAATGTTTGACATTGTCTAGTTTCTGTTTAATGGGTATTCGTTAACTTAATACCTAGTCGATAATCGTAGCAGCGGATTCGTAGATATTACGGCTCTCTTGACTCCGACAAAAAGCATAAATTTTGTAACATTGACCAATCATAGTTCCTGGATAAGATGCAGAAACAGTAACGGTTTTTGATGCTATTTAGGACTCGAAAAGTGTAAAGGAGTGATGTGATTCGGCAATATTTCTGCATTTATCCAGGCCATATTGCTGGCAGCGATGCACCGATACAATATTCAGAAGCGAGAGTAAAATCGAATACAACGCGATACATCATAGACATCGATAGTTCAATGTATCGATGTTAAAAAGCCTAAAAAGAAAAACATCGATGTATCGAAACGATTATAGCAAATGTAAGAAGCATCGATTAATTTGCTATCGTTGCTTCTTTTACCTGAAGTGAGTTTTTCAATGTGTGTCTTGGTGAATTAGTTTTTTTTTATTATAAATTCTGCATACGTACTGTTGAGTGTTCATGATTGTTATGTGTCCGTACGTACTAATTTAAAACTTCTCCATGTAACTATATATTATATTCCTGGTTGAATCTACTACATATTTGATTGAATGACTAGCACTTTCATTAAAATGACTACATTTAATTTAATGACTAGATCGAACGTTGATTGAACAAGTGTCACTCAACATTCAATGTTTTAAATCAGTAAGGTGATTCAAATGTAGTTTTTTGTGCGTTGTTTGTAATAAATTAGTGTGACAGCATGTATTTAACTACTATTACCGCCGACATTTCTTTTAAAGAAAAATTTATGCGTAACTGAATAGTGAATACGAACAAAAATATTATATTGAATTAAATGACGTCATTCACTGAATGTCCTAGTCATTCAATCAATTAGCAGATTCAACAAGATGACTGCGACATAGCAATGTGTTTTGTGATTGTCTGAGGGAGATCGCAGAAGGCACACTTTTTGTGTGATCGAGTCTGCGGCGCACATGCAGTTTGCAATTTGCATGGCTGCGCCATGCCGATTGCCGACTATATGTGCGCCGCAGACTCGATCCCACAAAAAGTGTGCCGTCTGCGATCTCCCTGATGGAGAGTTTGTCAGACAAGCATAACCCTATCTGTAATTCTGTATACCCCACCTGCTGCGTGACTCGCGGCGCGGGCGGCACCAACACTCGAACTAGGCGCACGGCGAGCTGCGCGCACAGCGCCGCCGCCTCGCAGTACGCGCACGCACCGGCTGATGCGCACTCCGCTGAAAGGGATGTGGGATATGAATGGCGGCCGCAAAGAAAGATCTTCCGACCGAGCCAGGTGGTATGCTCTGTCAGGCCGAAGCCCACGTGATTGTTTTCAGCTGACGTAAAATATAATATAAGTACCGACGCACTTAGAAAACTTTGATAGGGCGATGCAGGACTGTGGCGCTGTTATTAATATTGTTTTTTTATATAGATCGTGTTTTAGTGCGCATACGATATTTTGCTGTAATGTAGTGTAATGTACTGTGATTTGAACAAATATATTTTATGTGAGAAGGGTAAAGACTCGCTTCTGTCATTTGTATTGTCATATTACTATTTTGAACTTTTCAACTTGAATATTACAAGCTCAAACATTGAAATCTAAAATATACTCACAATGCTCAATAGTATTTAGCTGGTTGGACTTGAGCATGAGCCGCAGCAGCTTGGTCGCCTCGCTGCTCACGTTCTGTATGTTGATGCGGTGCGCCTGCAGCTCCAACTGCGATACAATAATTATATTGTAGTGGTCCGCCCCGGCTCCGCTCGTGGTACATACATAGACTATAGCACTCAGGGACATCTTAGCTATACATTGGTGAAATAATTTTTGAAATCGGTCCATTAGTTCCTGAGATTATCGCGTTCAAACAAACATGGTCAAACTTTACTTTCTTAAATTACCTGTTTCAACAGTATATCCAGCATCAGTATACAGCACGTCAGGTTCTGTGGTTTGGATTCTTCGTCCTTAGCTTTTTCCTTTTCAGATTTTTCTTTATCCGTTAAACTGCCGTTAGATTTGTCGCCATCTGGAATTATTTCATATTTGTTTACGATGTTTATGAATGTTATCTAATTATTTATTATTAGTTCTTTATTATTTTATTGAAGTAGCGCGACTTACTGCAATAACGCGACCTACTGCAAAACGCGACTTACTGCAATAACGCGACTTACTGCAATAACGCGACTTACTGCAATAACGCGACTTACTGCAATAAGGTGACTTACTGCAATAACGCAAATTACTGCAATAACGCGACATACTGCAATAACGCGACTTACTGCAATAACGCGACTTACTGCAATAACGCGACTTACTGCAATAACGCGACCTACTGCAATAACGCGACCTACTGCAATAACGCGACCTACTGCAATAACGCGACCTACTGCAATAACGCGACCTACTGCATTAACGCGACCATATTATTATTTGTCTTACTAGAGGGCGGTTGGATGACGTTCTCAGGCATGTTGACGACGCAGTGCACGAACAGGTCGAACAGGTGCGACAGAGGGATCCTCACGTCCAACAGGGATATCGTCTGGAAATATAAATTATACTTTTTAACTCAATATTATACTGTTAATAAATCACTAGCTTATCCGGTGAACGTTGTGTTGCCACAGCGTGGGAAGCTTGAGTCCACAGGCGTTGTTTGTCTCACTCCGATCTGGGAAAATTCAGGACCGTGCACCAGTACCACCTCGAACTGTTATCCGTACCTGGTACCACCTCAAACTGTTATACGTATTTGGTACCGCCTCGAACTGCAAGCTGCAACTGGTACCAGTGCAGCTCCGGCTCCAGGTCCTTCGCCATCACCACCTCGAACTCCACCAGATGGTACCGGGTACCGCCTCGAGCTGTGCCGTACCTGGTACCAGTGCAGCACGGGCAGCACGGTGGCGGGGCGCGGCGTGTCGGTGGCGCGCAGCTCCGCGAACCGCCACACGCGCCGCTCGCCGTCCGGCTCCGGCTCCAGAACCTTCGCCATCACCACCTTGAACTCCACCAGGTCCTGAGGACAAACCATAGCTTATGAGATCAAAAGTTAACTACAACCCGACTTCGCAAATGTATGTTATAGCCTATAGCTGGGATATTATTACGAATCTATGCCTTATTCATTCAATCGGATAGGCGCCACGGTAGGCAGACCCTTTCGGTCTTAGTACAAAAGATTTAAACACCTGTTGAACACGTGATAAGAGAAAAATTCAGTACAAAATGGTCTCAAAACAATTACTGTTCAATAGATATTTAGTTTTTTGTGGTAAGACCGTTTATTTTTAGAGTCAGGTGCAATATTATGCGAATTGGGGTGGTTTCGCAAGAAAGACTAATTAACAAGAAACTCTCTATAATGCGGCGCTCGTTTTTTAACCCCCGACAAAAAAGAGGGGTGTTATAAGTTTGACGTGTCTGTCTGTCGGTCTGTCTGTCTGTCGGTCTGTCTGTCTGTCTGTCTGTCTGTCTGTCTGTCTGTGGCATCGTAGCATCCAAACGGGTGGACCGATTTTGATCTAGTTTTTTTTTGTTTGAATGGTGATTTAATTGAGAGTGTTCTTAGCTATAGTTTATCATCATCAGCCTGCTCCGTGCTGAAAAATCACGGTTCATCTGGTTCGTGAAGGGCCGATTAGCAACTTGCAGTCGTTTGGTGGGCTTTATTGCATTCTAGTTCGTGACATTTATGAATATTTACACATTAATGGAAAGTTGACCTGGTGCTGCAGCATTACCTGGTAATCAAGAGGATACCCAACTCCTCACAAGCTTAGAGCAATAGTTTCGTGTTTGGGCTCATTTTAATTGCGACAACTAGTAAGACGTAGATAACCAATAAATTTTTGCATGCTGCTGCTGCAGCATCACCTGGATTCTATAAGCTGAGCTCCATATGAACCCAAAGTGGAGGTTTCATGTTTGGACTCATATTGACGGCCGCACCCAAAAGGACATTCCTAGATGGTATTCATTGGGATATAATATGATCCTGTTGATAGGAATTATTCTGCACTATAACCAATACAAGTTTAAAAAGCATGAAATAAAATTAAATTAAGAAATTTAAAAAAACCCCCGCCAAATGACTTTAAAAAGTAATGAAACAATAATATATTTTACTGACTTCAAGTTTAAATAATTCCTAAGTGTAAAGTTATATTGTAGTCCATAATTGTTGTCAAGGTGTGTCGGGGGCCCGCTAATGGTAGATGTTTGATTTCACATAACATTATAGTTTAAGGGTCAGTTCACAGCGAACCGAATCGAGACAATTAGTGACATGGCGATACAAAATGCAAAAGACACTGTTGGCGGTCCCCCGACACACCGTGACAACAATTGATGTGCCTCCGGAAAACATACAGCATTGTTTTGAAGAAAGCAGTGTATACTTATCTGTTTCGGTCTGTTTTATCTTCATAAACGGGTTTCGGTAACTTAACTAGATGACGCTAGGAGCGATCTCTATGATGGAGCATAGACCAGCAAGGGGGGGCGCGCCAGCGCCGCCATTTTCCAAACCATAGCGTTGTGTACTTTCGCCGCGTACGGTCTTGAATCCGTTTTCATCGGGTTTATTCTACATTTTTATATTAAAATAAGACTGTTTTTAGTTTAATTAAACCGGCCGATGAGTCGAGATTGAAATCGTTAATCGATCTCCAACATTTTAATTCGCCCACTTGGCGCCATGTCCGTTATAATAAAGTTTTAAATAATTTAATTGCTCAACCAGGTTTTTGCAATTTAAAAATTAACGACGAGCTTTGTAGCCTTAATAAAGGGAAATATTTTTTGGCACCCACTGAACAAGTTATGGTGGCTTTAACAAACGCGTTGTTACATCAACGTCAACTAATGAAAATGGGTCTCCAAGATTTAGTAGATTGGGCTCATAAAAATCCTACAGAGGTCAACTCGGATACATTGTTTAATAAAATAACTGAATCTTTTGGAAAATCTTCACCTTCTTACAAATCATCTGAGGAAACCTTACAAATTGTGTGCGGTAAACGTGCGGAATGCATTGAAATTAGACGTCAAAGATTAATTTCTGAAATAAATGATAAAAATGTACAAGCTGCTTTATCAAATATACCGCCAAGTGAAGAATTTTTGTTTGAAAAAACAAGGTTTGAGTCTTTTATTAAATCTCAAGGAGGTGCTCATAATTGGCTGGGTCAACAATTTAAAAAAGATAGATCATTTTTAAAACGAAAAATAACTGAACCAATTGCTTTTACATCTAGATCTGTCTCGTTACCTAAACAAGCAAATTTCGGAGGTTATAAAACAATAAATAATTCAAAATCAAATTATAAAAAGTCTAATAATAACACCCACAAACAAAACAATTCATTTCGAAACAACAATATTAAAAAGAAGTGACTATCAAACACATTTCATGGGGGGACAATTGATAAAATTCAAACATCAATGGCAAACTATGGGAGCCACAAACATTGTAATATTAGCAATTTCGGGTTCTCGAATACCATTCTTCAAAAAAACCCCGTTGATCTTACCCACGAAACGAATACTGAAACGGTATACAACCGAACCGTCCCCTGCAGTATCGAAAATAATGCAGGAACTGTTGGATCAAAAGGTATTAGAACCAGTAGTTGCCAAAACGCCCAGTTTCATATCGAAAGTTTTTTTGCGGAAAAAGAGCGATGGTTCAATGAGACCAATTTTCGACCTACGGCAACTCAATGCATATGTGAAAGCGAAACGGTTTCGTCTAGTGTCTCATGCAAATGTTCCGGAATTTCCCCAGCCAAAAGACTGGATGATAAAATTAGATATTTCAAACGCCTATTTCCATTTGCCCATTGCAAAATCGCACCGACCTTTTTTAAGAATCAGTTACCTGGGAAAGTTGTACCAAATGACATGCCTACCATTTGGTCTAGCTTCTGCTCCTTACCTTTTCTCTTCTGTAAAGTGTTGGGTCGCGGAGACCCTACGCGCGAAAGGATATCGAGTACTAGTCTACCTAGACGATTTCCTTGTAGTGCACCAGGATCGGAACGCTCTGTGTCTGCAGGCTTCGGAAGCCGTAAGACACTTGGAATTGTTGGGCTGGCAAATCAACTATCGGAAATCGGTTCTTACCCCAACTAGTAGTAGGACCTAGAATATTTAGGAATACGTTGGAGGACAGTAGCGAAAACCA
Source organism: Aricia agestis (assembly GCF_905147365.1). Lineage (NCBI taxonomy): Eukaryota > Metazoa > Arthropoda > Insecta > Lepidoptera > Lycaenidae > Aricia > Aricia agestis. Next base: position 3,251,079 of record NC_056423.1, read on the forward strand.
TGTCACTCCCAGAACAGAAGATCACCAGCCTAGATAGCAGTCTGAAACAAAGAATTGTACTGAAAGAGGGCATAAATCTTCGACAGCTGCAAAGCCTGCTAGGACAGTTCAACTTTGCCAACTTTGTTGTCCCAAGGGGAAGACTCCATTGCCGGCACCTCCAAATATTCCTGAAGCGTTTTTCCAAGGTTTTGCCCCGTGTAAAGATCCGTTTCCCAAACCACGTGAAACGGGAATTAATGTGGTGGCTCAACGGCATTCACCGCTCGGCACCGATACACAAAAAACCCACGACGAACTATCTGGCGACGGACGCTTCAGATGTGGGATGGGGTGTCTATTTAGACGGAACTTTACTCTCCGGGAAATGGACAGTACAGCAAAAAAGATGGCACAGCAACAAAAAAGAACTGTTCGCAGTAGTAGCTGCAATAAAAGCAAAATCAAAAGAACTAAGGAATTCGCACATACTAATTCAGTCAGACAATCGAACCCTGATTGCCTACATTCGAAAAGAAGGAGGAACAAAATCAGTGGAACTGTTAGCCTTAACCTTTCAACTCCTACAGTTGACCGACAGTCTGAACATATGTCTGTCTGCACATTACCTTCCGGGGAGGTACAACATAATAGCGGACAGACTATCCCGCGGAAAAATCCCAGCGGAATGGCATCTGCTCCCCTCGGGCACTGCGGAAGTGTTCCGGAAGTGGGGATATCCAGAGGTGGACCTATTCGCCTCGAGACGAACAGCAGTAGTACGGAACTACGTCACGATATATTGCAGAGATCAATCAGCAGACTTTATAGATGCCTTCAGCAAACCTTGGGATTACAGACTAGCTTGGGTATTTCCTCCTCCAAGCATAATTCCGAAAATTCTGGCACATATGAACACAGCTCGGGGAACTTACCTCATAGTAGCTCCAGAGTGGCCTCAAGCGTTCTGGTTACAGGATCTGAAATCTCGAGCTCTGGATGTCCCAATGAAGCTTCAGAATCTGCCGAAAATTCTGATAGACGTGACAACGGGACAACCCCCACCACAAGTGCACTCGTTAACGTTGAAAGTGTGGAAAATTGGGGGTGGGGCTCGCAAATAAGAGAATGGTCCTCGGAAGAAAAGAATCTTCTACAAAAGAGCTGGCGTACCTCCACGTTATCAACATATTTGCCGGCAATTAAAAAATGGCTTGAATGGTGTTCAATTTCTGAAGTCAATGCTAAAGAGCCTCAATCATTCGAAGTCGCAAAATTTCTTATGCATCTTCATTTTAACGAAAACTTGTCGTACAACACAATTTTAGTACACAAGTCTGCTGTACTTACTTTTTGTGGACCTCACGCCGAACACCACACATTTTCAAATTTTATTATAAAACACACTCTTAAAGCCATAGCCTCTGCGAAGCCTAAAAAAGTTACCATTTCCATATCCTGGGATCCAAGGGATGTACTGGAGTGGATCACAGCAAACCCTCCAAAAGAGTCTCTCTTTGATATAGCTAGAAGAACTGCAATAGTCCTATTATTGGCCTCGGGAAGGAGAGTCCATGATCTCACTCTGCTCCAGGTAACAAGTGATCACTTCTTCGACAGAGGTGATTTTCTTAATACCGGCATTTGGATCTAAGACAGACACTCATTCTCGTCGCCAATCTGCCTGGATGCTTTCAAAACACGACAATAGAAATATTTGCCCTGTAACTCTTGTAAGATCTTACCTGGAAAAAGTTAGGCCCCGAAGGTCTGAGGTGAGAGATTTAAATAGTTTGTTTATTACAGTAAATGGGATAATTAAACCAGCTTCCAGGACTGTAATAGGAAATTGGGTGCGTTCTGTATTGAGGGACAGTGGTATTGACGCACCTCCAGGAAGCTGTAGGTCAGCGGTAGCATCCTGGAGGTGGCTTGATAATCAACCAATAGACGAAATATTATCTAGGGGAAATTGGAAATCATCCAACACGTTTTTCAATCATTATTGTAAACAGATAGAAATCCCTAAAGACAATCGACTTGATTCATTTTTTAGTACTTTTGCGCCGGTTTAGTCAATGTATGAATTATGATTTATACTTACTTTTTATGATTTTCTCTGTTATAATTATTATGGTTAATTATATAGATATTAAAATATGTATGTTTTATTTATCTGCATAAAGTTTAACTTCAAATTACTATATATTATTATATACTATATATATATATATATATATATATATATATATATATATATATATATATATATATATATATATATATATATATATATATATATATATCCTGTATATCCTGGTGAAGACGACTATGGTTTGGAAAATGGCGGCGCTGGCGCGCCCCCCCTTGCTGGTCCATCATAGAGATCTCTCCTAGCGCCATCTAGTTAAGTTACCGAAACCCGTTTATGAAGATAAAACAGACCGAAACAGATAAGTATACACTGCTTTCTTCAAAACAATGCTGTATGTTTTCCTCTTCGGCACATAATATCGGTTTTATTGTTATGTAAAACCGTAATATTATGGACTAAAATATAACTTTACACTAAGGAATTATTTAAACTTGAAGTCAGTAAAATATATTATTTCATTACTTTTTAAAGTCATTTGGCGGGGGTTTTTTTAAATTTCTTAATTTAATCATTTACCAACATTGTACCAAATTGTGTTCTGAAGCTATGGTGCGAAGGCAGCAATGAAATACGTCGCCTAAGTAGATCTATTTAATATAGTAAATTTAATCATGTGTTTACCTTTTCTGCAACGTCTTCGCAGATGGACTCCATCCAGCTAGGCATGATGTAGTCCCAAATCGATTGTGTGATGATTCCGTACGGGATCAAACAGTACAACCTACAACACATTTTTATTTTATTGCGAAAAGTGGAAGAAATGTAAAAATCATGCTTTATAATTTATACATATATTTTGTATTTTCTCTTGTTTTATAAAGTTTTTTTGCACTTAATGAAAAATAAACGAATGCTGATTGTAGTGTTGCGCAGTGTATCTACATAGTAGATACTTAACATTGTCTCATAAACACCAGTAGTAGGGATGCAGTCTATAAAATCATCTGTCAAGTGTCAATATCGCTCAGTTGTATTGCGACAGTAACGGTGAATAGACGTGCGCTCCGCAGTGGTACTGGGTGTGTTAGTGAGCCAGTGTCCCTAGGATTCTACATTGGCGACGAGGAAAATAAAGGTGTAAAATGGAAAATAAAGGTATGGAAAATAATTTATTTAAACAAAAAGGGAAGAAAAATCTAAATAAAAATGTGTTTATGTCCGTATCAGAAATTGGAATTTTACTATTATATTACTTATTTGAATATTGTTTTAAAACACGATAATAATTTAACAAGATGAATTTGTTGGACACTGCTAAAAATTTAGTTCATACAAGATAAACTGCATAAAATATTTTCAAAGTTGACACAAAACCAATACACTTACGTTTTGATTATTTTCTTACCTTTTGAATATTAAAAATATATAACGCGTGCAATGAGTAACTGAACAACCGTTAAAAATATCATATATAAGTTGTTCCCCAGTACTAATAATTACAATTTAATTTGTGATTTTATTGTTTCGGGATGTTTGTAATTTAATATCTGATATATGGAATTGCTACAAATAATATTGTGTAAATATGTTAAAACGCAGGTAAGTGGAATTTTATTTGCACTTATTTAAATTTAATGTGAGAGGTTTATTTAACTTTGGTGATACGAGTATACATGATAGATTCTTTGTTTTGTCTTGAATTTACATGAAAATTATCTGTTATCGTAAAAAGTCTGTGAATAATATTAGATTCATATTTTTTATTAATATTCACTTTCCTGCTAAAACAGAGTTTTAGCAGGAAAGTGAATTTAACACAATGTAATCATGATACAGTCATTGATACAATGATGAATGTAACTTTTTACTTTGAGACATTTACACTGCCGTGTATATACTTAATACATTTGTGTATCTTTGGTCAAAATAACCCAAAATATTTTGTACAAAACAGGTACAATAATAATAGTTAAAATGACTACAACGTTATCTCAATAAATTGTGTTGTGTGTTTAAATGTAATAGCGCAATAGAAAAGTCCCTATTTTATGGTTATTCATATAAAAACGTTGAAAAACTAAACTTAATAGCAATGAACCTTAATAAAAGTATTCAAAAGAAAATTAAAGGACCTATAAGCAAATGTTTTTATGAGGTAAGGATAATTATAACGTAGATATTTGTTTCTGATAGTTCTTTGTTGATATGTTGTTGTATGACTGCGGTTTTCTATTGTATTGTTAAGTGATCCTGTATTATAATATTAAGACCAAATTGTACATTGTCTGGCAAATAATAATAGTGTTGTAATTATTACATAATATTCAATATAGTGTTGGTGGGTTCTGAAATTGTTGAATTAGGAATGTTTGATAAAAATTGTAGGAGTGGTGCACTTCCGTCTCAATAGTATGTGGAGTAAATACAACCTGCTGTGATTATTAGTGTTGTGATAATAAAAAACAATAATATTATAAAATTATTAAGGTTCGAAGTTATAAACTTATAACTAGTATGGAAGCTATTTCAAACGAGAATTTTATACAAACTCACCTACAATGTAAAAATAATGTGAATTCGAGCAATAATATACTAAAAATTAAATAGGGTTGATGTTGTGAAGCTAACCCGTAAGGTCGATCTTGTAATGAAGTTAAACAAGTAACAAAGTCGTGTGGAGGAAATAATAAATATAAGCGAGGGTAGTTGCTGTTATATTAGATTGGGTCAGTTGCCTCAATATGGATGAGTGCAGTGGACATCTTCATGTGCTCAATTTTGACATGCTCGTACATTGCAGTGGTTTCCGGTGGCCCGAAGGTTTGGGGTAATATTATAATTTTAATTATAGCGGCTCCTCGCTGTGTTAAGATTGACTTGATTTTCCGAATACATCATGTTTACTATATGATGCTAATGCTTGCTTACAAAGCAAGCTAGGTAAACATGGTGCAATGTGCATTGCACTTTATACTTACTTTTATTTTGTTTTTGCATATTGCCTTCTATTCATACAATAAATCCTTTGGGAATAGAAATCTTTTCATGCGTTTAACATGTAAATTATTGACCACACTGTTTGTGACAAGTTTCATAGTATATTGCAGTGCAGGAACAAAATGTCACCTGATAAAGACATTCGGGACCCAAGACCTCGTTTAACTTTAACAGCAGTGTATAATAATATATAGACTGAAGACTTTAAAGGAAAATGTTAGAAATTGAGTAACGTGTTGTTTAAATCAACAAACTGTTACGCAGTTTGGCAATTTGTATTGTCTATGATAAAATGTAAAATTATTTTGAATAAATTTCATGTGTTGGTGACAAAACATGAGTTTGAGATTACATTACTAGCTAAAAGCCGAGTTTTGTGAGGGCTCGCGTCGTCACACCTTGACTGATTGATGATAGTAGATCTGCATATAAATGAAAATTATTATGTTGAAGAACGAATCAATAGGCGTGATAGTTTGTCCGTAAAGTGTACCACGAAATACTCAAGTTGTGTTCAAGGTTTGATTCGCTCGCCCCAATAATGTTATTAAGTGATTAATCAAATAAAGTATGTACGTGAATTGCCTCTCTGGTTTTGAACGCAGAGTTGACCTGTCAAGATTTTTGAAAATGGAAGAGGGAAGAAATGTAATTAATAAAACAATAGCGGTTCAATTTCCTGATATGTTTTATTTGATCTGGATCACGAATCTAATTTATCTAGTAACTAGATTAAACTAAATAAATTATTCTTTCATGCTAAGGTGATGGAATACAGCACACACATCAGAAATTAGGAATTTGAAAGATAATAGATAAAATCGGTTGATATATTGAAAGTTTGTCGTTGTGTCACATTTATATAACAATTATGAAAAGTTATTTGGCTAAACTAAATTAAAAAAAAATTGGAAACGACAGTTAAGTAAATAAGGCCTGTTAACTGTTTCCTATTCAAATAAAAATATTGATGTCGAGAAGTGTCTGTGTACTGTGTATGTCACTACAATTGATCATATCTTCATTACATGTAAAAAATATTTTGAGATGTAGAATTACACGTTCTTGTAAGCAGAATTAGAGATTCGGAGTTGTTTTGTAAATTAGAAGTGAACTTCTTATGATCAAGGCGAGTGAAGTGGTCTGCTAGCAAGAGATGCTTTCAAACTCATCCTTGGGTAGTGGTACAGGACAGGTGAAGCATAGAATAGTTTACTTCGAGCTTAAACATGTCTGGGTTTTAAAAGTACCTATACTTTAATGTAATTATTGTGTTGATATTATGTTTGTTTGCCAGGTCTATGAGCTGTCAGTGCGGAGTAAAGATATACCTTCTTACAATGATTTAATTTCGTTTGTACGGGATCAAGTTAAGATCTTGGGGAGGTCTCCCACTAACCATAATGTTAGTTTGCCTAGCTCGCGTTCAGTTAGTAGTACAAATAAATCTAGTAAAAATTCAGTATTGTCCACCCGCTCTAACACAAATAAAGATTTTATAACAAAAAATTATAACACAGTTACTTCTATTGCCTCGGTTTGTGGATATTGTAATGGAGCAAATCGCAAACATTTATATGAATGTGCCCAGTTTAAATCTTTGAGTACACCGCAAATTAAATTTGGAGTTGTGAAGTCAAAACATGGTTGTGTGAATTGTTTGAGTATGTCACATACTCTCTCAGGCTGTAGCTCTTCATCTGTCTGCGGTATATGTGGGAAAAAACATCATACAATGTTACATTTTGAAAATAAAATTAGTAAAACACATGCTCATACAGTTCAGATACAGTCAAATGATAGTAGCAGTTTAAATAATAATTTAGTTGACACGTCCTGCTCTGTAAGTAATATGAATGATTCTTCGGTTAAACCTCTTTCTGAAAATGCAAGTTTCTCGATGAATGTTAATTCGAAGCTGAGCTCTAGTATATTGCTCGCTACAGCTCAAGTATATGCAAATTGCAATAATAATAATAAAAATAAAGTTATTATTAGATGTTTATTGGACAATGGTTCACAAAATAATTTGATAACATTAGAATGTTGTAAATTACTCAACTTAGTTATCATTCCATTGAATAATTCTTGTGTGAAAGGAATTGGTTTAACTTCTCGACCGATCCTTGGATATGTGGGTGTCGAGATACAATCACGAGTGTATCCAAATAATAGATATGTTATACAAGCTTTGGTGGTGGATTGTATCACCGACCAATTGCCTTCTCATTTTATAGAGAAGTGTGATATGTCTTATTTAAATAACATACCTTTAGCTGATCTGTCATGGAACATCCCTGGCAACGTTAATCTTTTGTTGGGAGCTCAGCTATTTCCATATGTTTATTTAGGAAATAGGATTGATTCTGGCTCTCAAGCACCTCCTGCAGTTATGACTGCTTTCGGCTATGTACTTATGGGTGATTTCCCTAGTACTGTTAATACTGGAGCAATTCCATCTCATAGGTCTTTTACAGCTTTAGGTCTCAATGACTTGGTACAAAAGTTCTGGGAATTGGAAGAAATCTCTCCTAGACAATTTCTCAGTCCGGAGGACACGGAGTGTGAGAATCTTTATACATCCTCGGTTACTCGAGATTTGGAGACTGGTAGATTCGGTTGCTTTGCCCTTCTGTAGGTGTCCGGAGGACTCCTACAGAATTCCCGCTCTATGGCTCATCGTAGACTGCTTGCCCTAGAGAGGAAATTCAAGCAAGTACCTACTCTACGGGAGAATTATAGGAAGGTGATTGAAGAATACATAGACAACGGTTTTCTTTCTGAAGTTTTAGATTCTGACATTGTTGATGGTGGATATTATATTCCACATCATGCTGTTGTTCGCCCGGACAAACCTTTGCCTCGCATTGTACTGGATGCAAGTGCTAAGACACATAGCGGATTGTCATTAAATGATATTTTACATATTGGACCTTACCTGCAGGCAGACTTGTTTTTATTATTATTACATTTCCGACTTTTTCCCATAGCTATTACAGCTGATATCAAGCAAATGTACTTACGGATTGGACTTCCTGAACATCATCGTAAATATTTGCGGATTTTATTTCGTTTCGATGAAAAATAAACTATTCGCACTTTTCAGTTTAATTGTGTTCCATTTGGATTGAAATCGAGTCCTTTTCTGGCTATGCGCACTGTGCGTCAACTGGCCTCGGATATGAAGCCTTATTATTCAGACGCTGCTGAGGTTGCTCAGTCTAGGCTATATATGGACGACTTAGTTCATTCAGTTCCAGATGTAGGTTCTGCAACTGCTTTGGCGCAAGAATTAATATTGTTGTTTAAAGCAGGAAACTTCGATTTAGTTAAGTGGAAAAGTAATTCATTAACTTTATTGGATAGTCTTCCGGACTCTCATCGTAGCTCGGTGGAGTTTTCTGATGGTGGACAGACTGTTTCTAAAGTTTTAGGACTTGCATGGGAACCAGTAAAGGATGTTTTCAATAGAAAACATCCTTTACAGAAGTAGTAAAATATTACTACTTCTCCGGTTGGTGACCGATGCACCAAACGTAATATATTATCTGTCGTTGCCCGCTTATTTGATGTTTTGGGGCTAGTTGCTCCGGTGATTCTTTATGCCAAACTCCTGATTAAGGAGTTATGGCTGAGTAATGTTGGGTGGGATGATACCCCTCCTGAAGATATCATAAGACGGTTGTGGTTCTAACACAGGAATTGCCTCTGCTTTCATGTGCTAAGATTTCAAGACATGTAGGTGTCTCCAAGGATTGTATTGTCAGAATTGTGGTTTTTTGTGATGCCAGTATGCATGGCTATGGTTGTGACTTGTGTGGTATATTTACACATCACAGAGGGAGACGATATTTCAGTTAGACTCTTATGTGCTAAATCCAAGGTCTCACCTACTAAGGTAACGACTCTTGCCAGACTGGAATTATGTGCTGCGCTGTTGATGTCCAAGCTGGTGAAGACTGTTCGTGACACATACCTCGATCGGGTTCACATCTCTGATATTTATGCATTTTCCGATTCAACGATTGCGTTATCCTGGAGTCATTCTTCTCCGCATCGCTGGTCAGTGTTTGTGAGTAATCGAGTGTCACAATGTCAAGAGAATTTAGCATCACAATATTTCTTTCATATAGCCGGAACAGATAACCCTAGTGACTGTCTGTCTCGCGGTTTGTTACCTTCTCAGATTATTTCCCATCCTATTTGGTGGAGTGGTCCGTCTTAGATGTGCAACCCTACTTCAGAGTGGCCTATCAAGGTCTTCGCTCCTTGAAATTGTGAAAACTTGCCGGAACATAAGATAAATGTTCTCGCTGCTACTATTTCGCAAGGGAAGCCGCATGTCTTACATGAACTAGCACAACGTTTATCCTCATGGGATAAACAATTGTCTGCTGTAGTTTATGTTTTAAGAGAATTTCAGCTATGGATAAAATCCGCAATCTTATGACTGCGGAAACAGCTGTAATTCGTGCAGTACAGATGACTTATTTTTAAAATAAAATAAAATAAAATAAAATATCTTTTTATTCAAAATGGGTATCATGATACACTTTTTGAAAGTCGAACGAAGAAACTACGTTGCCTACCACCGGTTCGGGAACTACCCCGCCGAGAAGAACCGGCGTAAGAAACTCGCACGGGGCCATCTTTTACTAAAAAAAATGGAAAATTACAATGTTATGGCTTACAGCTATGTAACAAAAATAAAAGAAAAGTAACCTGCATGGAGCCACCCTATTCCCAAGGTGTGCTGTCCTCGAAGAAATCATTGACTTTATAATACGCTTTAGCACACAAACGTTCTTTAACTGCTTTTTTAAATTTGTCTAAAGGTAGATTTTAAACATTTTCTGGGATTTTATTGTATAGGCGTATACATTGGCCTTTAAAGGATTTGCTTATTTTGGCTAGTCTGAACATTGGTATTGCTAACTTGTTCTTATTTCTAGTATTTACATTATGATTTTCACTTTTCTTTTTGAAAATATTTATGTTCTTTCTAACATATAAGAGATTTTCCAAAATGTATTGAGATGTGACGGTAAGAATTCTTATTTCTTTAAATTTTTCTCTTAGAGATTCCAAAGACGACATCTTATAAATAGAACGAATAGCTCGCTTCTGCAGCACAAATATTGTATTAATGTCCGCCGCGTTTCCCCACAAGAGGATGCCGTAAGACATTATGCTATGAAAGTAGCTAAAGTAAACTAATCGCGCGGTCTCTACATCAGTGATTTCACGAATTTTTTTAACGGCATATGCTGCAGAACTAAGCTTATCTGCCAGTTTCGCAATATGTGGACCCCATTGTAACTTACAATCCATCGTTATGCCTAGGAATACGGTGGTGTCTACTAAATTCATTTTCTCATCATTTAATAGTACATTGGTTTGTACTTGCCTAACATTTGGCAAGATAAATTTTAAACATATTGTTTTATTAGAGTTCAAAAGTAAATTATTAGCATTAAACCAATGTACTATTTTTGAGAGAGCACTATTTACCTCGTCATAATTAAACTGTCGCCTCTTCACATTAAAAATTAGTGAAGTATCATTTTGCTGAAGATATTGCGCTTCTGAAAGATAATAAGTTGCCTGCAAAAAAACTACTGCATCTTTCGGCTTTCCTTGATGAAGAAGGGATTGTTCGAGTAGGAGTCCTTATTCAGATAGAGTGCGTCCTGAATTCACGACCTTTGAATGTTGTGTCCTCGGACCCTCATCCAGAAGTGATCACTCCAGCACATTTTCTGATGTCTACTCCATTGCAATATTTGCCCGCGTCGGAATATTTTTTTGATTCTAATCTTGTTCAACGTAAAAGGTTATTAGATCAGATGATTCAATCCTTCTGAAAAAAATGGCGTATGGAATATCTGCATACATTGCAAGTGAGACAGAAATGGGCTACTCCTAAGAATCCTGTTAAGGTCGGGACTGTTGTTCTTGTAGGGCAGGATGATTGTGCCCCTTTGAATTGGCCCCTTGGTATTATAGTTGAAATATTCCTCGCAAAAGATAATATAGCTCGCGTGGCCATGGTAAAAACAAGTTACGGTACCTTCAAACGTCCTGTGGTGAAGTTGTATCCGATACCTACCCAATAACATTAATAGTTTAATCTCTTCAACAATGCTCTCTTGTATTTTTTGACTGTTGTAAATTTAAGTATACAATATTTTGTTTAATATTAGTAATTAAATTAATAAGATTACTTATTTAACCAATAATTTAGAATTCTTTTGAAAGTTTTTCAAACTTCCAAAGGGGGGAGCATGGTTGTGCACTTAATTTTGTTATAATTTAATATTTAATTTCCTTAATAATTAAATAATAAGTTCTCAAATTACACTCTGGATTTGTGTTGTGTTTGATTTCCACTGTTGGGATATAGCTCAGTTTGGGAGTTTCTGTTCATCAACCGTTGGATGAACCTTTAACATAATATGGCAATTCACCACTGTCGGAAGAAGACGAAGAATACATATCTTTGACACTTGACAGATAACAAGTGTTTGCTGGCGGCTTTTTGCCGCGGACCGGGCTTTGATGGCATTCGAGAAAATTTTGTTCTGATAATTTTTCCTAGAAAAGGCTTAATCCAGCTGGAATTTCAAGTTTCTTTCCCTTTTGGTTTTTCAATATAATCGCTGTGAACTTTTTGTGTGGTCGGCCGACCAAAGTGCATCAAAATTCAAGAGTACTTCAGCTACGCTCCGGAGCGGACCACGCGCTACAGAAGACAATCATCTTGCTCCTACAAGATCCAACGGGCTTGCTGCTACTGCAATTGCCTGAGGAGCAACCCTGCTGACTATGGAACAGGTTAGTCGGGCATGATACGGATTCCGGAGTGTTTTTTTTTTGAGAACTTTGTATTATCTCGCAGGCAATTTAGCTATTTACACGCTATTGCCTTTCCAGGAGGAAAGGGTAAGAAGAGGAGAGGAAAATAAAACTTGTAAGTATTGAAAAGTCAATTGGAAGAGTCGTCACTGAAATAAAGAAACAAGTCGGCAAGTAAGAAGGCGTAGAAAGTAGGAGTTATAACAGTAGGTATACATCTAGGTTTAATCAAAATTAGAAAAGGGAAGGGATGTAGTGTATGCGCAGTGTATCTACATAGTAGATACTTAACATTGTGTCATAAACACCAGTAGTAGGGATGCAGTCTATAAAATCATCTGTCAAGTGTCAATATCGCTCAGTTGTATTGCGACAGTAACGGTGAATAGACGTGCGCTCCGCAGTGGTACTGGGTGTGTTAGTGAGCCAGTGTCCCTAGGATTCTACACTGATAATAATAATAATAGCTCGACCATCTTCGTTTTACTCCAAAGATCGTACACAAAAAGACCATAAATTATGGAGCACTACTAACGTGATATGTAACGAGATTGGTAATAATTTGTTACCGATTGAGTCCATCCTTCAGGTGCTGTCCCTTCGACGCGAGGTTGTCCCAGTGTCCCGCCTGGCGCGTGTGGTGCGGCGGGTGCGGCAGCAGGCACGCCACGAGCACGCCCCGCGCCGTCTCCGCCACGCGCCGCACCCACCCGCACACGTGCTCGCACTTCAACTTCTCTACCGTGTTCGCTGTCTCACCTGTATCATCAAATATTGTTTAAAGTGCTTTCGAATGTTGCAATTTGATATATTTACGTCAAATTACAGAAAAAATAAGACTATTGTCATTAATACAAATTATGAATGAAATTGGGTGAAATAGAGTTCCTTGAAGTACGCCAGATTTTTGCACCCATTCTCTTATAATAGGTATAGTTTCTTTTCTCTTATTCGGAGTTTTACTTATTTTAACAATGTAGATGTAGACAAACATAATAATAAATATTGCCTCGATAAAAACAATACTAAAATTATGATCGAATAAATACGTTGAATTATTCAACTCACCAGTATACGAGAATGATGTAACATGGAACCAATGGAAGAGCACGGACAACAGGCGTCCCAGCACTTCATCCGGAGTCTCGGGCGTCGGTGTGCAAAGCCCTACCATCAGCCACACGCCGTATCTAGAAAAACATACATCGGATCCTTGAGGAAACCAAAAGTAGAGGCAAATAGTCAGTCATCAAACTAAATTTATTTCTACAAGAAAATTAAATATTTAATTAAAAGGAAAAACGACAAAAAATAATTAAGACAAATTACTTACCGTCCTAAAAGTTGTCTATCTTCGACTGAGATGGGATCAGGCAGGTTGACGCTGAGGGGATACTTGACTTGCTCCCACGAGCTGTCCGGATCCTCCATGTTGATCGGCTTCGCTTCTTTCAGGAGGCTGAGGAGTAACGGGTTCAGTAAATGGTAGATCATAAGATTTAAAGTAAAATATTGTATTTACTATTTAGCTAACCATGATAATGGTTAACCTACCTAAGGCTTACATGAGCAGTGAAATCTGTAGATTAAAGGTAAAAGTTTGAAGCCGACTTCATGAAGTTGCAGCAGATGATGTGTCACGACGACACTGCTGGCTTGTATGTATTTCTATGAAATATCCTGCGCAGCTAGCAACACGAAGCTAGCGACACTTTCATAGAAATACGTAGAAACAGTAGAGTCGCGACGTCGTCTGCGGTTGCTTCATGTCGTCCGTTGCCAACCGGCACCTTAACTCGTAATTTTTTTTTGGTTAAGCTCTTTGAATCGCTAGGACTTAAAAGTGCATAATGTTCTTACGTCAGGCATGGCTAAACTTGATGAAATGTCTGTGCTAGGTTGGTCTACATGGCGTTTGCTGCTGCTGCTATGCGTTATTATGTTATTATGGCTGTTGTATCTCTTGTCATGGCACTGCAGGTAATACCTGCGGGCTGCTGGAGTATCTCACACACCTGATGATGGCCTCGACGAGGTTGGTCTGCATGTCGGTGTCCATGTGCCAGGCGGGCTGCAGCCGGCAGTGCACCACGTGGTCGCCGCCGCGCCGGCTGTTGTGTCTGTTGCCGTGGCACTGCAGGCAGTACCTAGGGCATGGGAGAACCGCCATAATGATGAATGACTAACCAAAATGCAGTTCTAAAAGGATCCAAATGTGGCCAAAATCAGAACTAATTTTGCCATCTTGTAAAGTGATAGTTGAGAGAGGTAGATTTCAGTGTCACAAGTGAGGTGTTTTTAAACCCAACTACTGTCATTTCATCCAAGTATCATTTAACAAATGGGAGAATGAAAAGTATTGCTGGTGTAATGGCGTAAAAAATGCAATCGTTTAACTTGAGACTGACAGCTTGACAAGGCTTTAAATGAACGTGGGTGACATTGACGGGAGCGCTGCTGGTAAAGGAGGACTGTCAAACACATGTCAAAAATGACGTTTTTGTATGATAGAAGCGTTTAGTTCCTTTTCTCGCCACGTTCACGCCATATAAAGCCTTGTCGAACCGGAGGTTACTGAGTATAAATAAGAATTTGATTGAAAAGTACAAATAAGAATTGCTCGTCTGACACTAACCTTATTGGATGATTGCCGTTGTAGCTGGCGCACTCGTTTGAGAAGCAAATCGAGTATGCCGCTTTGTCAGTAGATCTGCAATTCTATAAATTATAAATATAAATATTGGACAGGATTCTATAGAGTATAGACTATAGAGGATGGCTAGGGTATAGAAGCTGCTATTATTACTTCGCCAATTATTATTTATAATTAAAAATTATTCTAATTTCCTACCTTATTCTCACAGACCATGGATACTTGTTGCTGTGGGTGGAGTATGTCGAAGAATCGCTGGTCCGGGTGTTCTCTGAAAGTGAACAAACGATAAATAGCAATATATTTAATAGTTCTGGTTTTCACTCTTCTGATTTAACAACATAATAATTATGGCTTTTACCAAATAGTAAAATGGTCAGTCGACTGATGGCGCTAACACAATATTATGTTACAATAACATCTTGTTATTAAGGCCGTGTTCAAACCAAACTGATTGTCAGCCGCCGAATGTGAGCAGGCTCACTGTGAGCCCCAGTGTGAACGTGACATATACGGTATCGAATGTCCGCGCCTACGCCTAGCGTAATAACGTATTGTCGGTTAGGTGTGAACGAAAGTGAATATGTATGGAAATACAATAAACTGCGTAACGTTCGCTCACATTCCGCGGCTGACAGTCAGTTTGGTTTGAACGCGGCCTAAATGTGAACGGATCAACTTATTTCAAGTAGCACACACACCTGTGTATCTCGTTAGCGCACTCTATACACAGGTACAGCGGCGGTGGCGTGTCTGATGCGAAGGTGACGCTGATGCAGTGGTCGTAGCACACCTTGGCCGCCTCCGCGCCGCCGCCGCCACACGCGTCGCGTTGGCACGTGAACGATGCTTGAGAGTCTGCAAAAATGTATGAGACGTGTCTATAATATTCATAGTGGCACTAAAGCCGCAAGATTAGGCATTCATGAGCTGTAGTGATATCACAAGTCGGGTCAATGCAAGGACTTATATATATCAATAAAAAAACTGTTTTATTTCTGAGTAAATTTGAATCAAATCTTTTTAGAAAGTCTACGTGATGACCTACCACCGGTTCGGGAACTAACCCGGCGAGAAAAACCGGCGTAAGAAACTCGCAATAGTGGTATTATAAAAAGTGGTATTATATGACCAGTGTTCTGACGATACTGAAAGGATTTGAAGAGACGGGTCACTAACGCTGCATTTAAATATTATGTAAAGATGTTAATAGGCGGCTGAAATTGCTATCATCCCATTCGTTTGAGAACGCTTATGAATGCTTTTTCTTTTTTTAATACTCTAGTTGCATCTAAAATGTACATTTGGTACTTGTAACATCACAAACAATGAAAACTCACTAGAGAATTTGCACAGCAACCCCTTCCTGTCAAACAGCTTGGCATCAAAAGGCGGCCAGTAGTAGAACAGCAGTTTCGCGGCAGACAAGCGCGCGCCCGCAGTGCCGTACGCAACTACGGACAGTACGTCCGCGACCACGCCCCTTTTCAGCGACATGAGACATTCTAGCAGCTGGCAGTGGTGCGCTGTGGGATAGTTAAATAAATTAATAAAATATCCTAACCAAATACAGCTCGACAAGGCTTTAAATGAACGGGGCGAAAAAAGGAACTGACGCTGCCATCATACAAAGACGTCATTTTTGACAGTTCTCCTTTACCAGCAGCGCTCCCACCCACGTTAATTTAAAGCCTTGTCGCACTATATAACGAGTTCACAGAAGTTTGACAACCGCTAATAGTTTTTTACGCCGTACGCCACTACGGATAGTGGCGTATACGACCACGCCCCTTTTGAGAGACATTTTAGCAGGTGGCAGTCGTGAGCTGTAGGATAATACATTACCTGGGTTGCTCGAGTGCTGGAACACCATCATGATGATCGCGCCAACCGATTGTGAGGCCTCACTCTCCTCTCCCATGCCGGGGTAGCGCCGGGCTGCAACCATTTAAACCTCATTATATTTTGTTGGGTTACCTATAGTCCGGTCGCGGAGTATTATTCGTATTGATTGCTAGTCGTCTCTTATACCAATCAAAAATGTTGCTGTCACATTCCTGTGTCAATAAATTAGCAACATACTTGAGCGCGAACAAAGAGACAGACAACAACGGGTCAACACCATAAATTTTTAATATAATCTGTTGTAGCCGATCGCAAATAGAATTCTGCGTAATTTTCTTTCAAGATTGTTTCCGAGTGTCACCTTATTCATCATCAGACGATGTCTCAGGTGAATGATCACGTGGGTACCGAGTACGGCATGGTGATGATGACTCACTGATGGTGAACGGCAGGATGTAGTAGCACAGCAGGTGTATGATGACCTGGTGCAGGCTCGCGGGGAACACGGCCACGCAGTACGCCAGTATGTAGGGCAGCAGGCAGCCCAGACAATGCAGCATGGTGATGATGACTCACTGATGGTGAACGGCAGGATGTAGTAGCACAGCAGGTGTATGATGTCCTGGTGCAGGCTCGCGGGGAACACGGCCACGCAGTACGCCACTAGGTACGGTAGGTTGTCGATGTTCTCTGGCTCCAGGAATGGTAGCAGACAGCCCAGGCACTGCAGCACCGCTTGCCCGAACGCTGGAGTAACGGGGTTTCAAATCAAATCAAAATCATTTATTCACAAAGTTTTTATTAGCATGGCTCAAGGTCATTATGATACCTCAGTACCGTAAGTTCAAAGATATTTTACAAGAATAATCGTATCCTGGCAGCTGCTGACATAAAGCACACTTAAAGAAACTGGAACTTAAGAATACCTTTAGCGAATTTTATTTCGTGTCACCAGTTGTCGTGGTTACAAGTCAGAAAGTTTTGCAAAATGGTAGCGCTTTTTATATTAATACATTGGACAGTAAATGCTGACTTCAGCTTTGTTTCAAGTACCTTGTACTCCAAAAGGTATCAGCGGTGCTACGTCCACCAGTAGCTGAATACCTTGGAACACGCCCTTGTAGTCCAGGTTGGGGTAGAGGCTCATGCGCTCCGCATCCATATCTGCGTCTCTGATCATCTCTAATGGCGATTGGGGCACGTCTTTTAGTACACCTGAAACAGAGAGGGAGTTGATGAAATCCGGAGGATTTTTTGACCTGGTATTAAAGGGGCTTCAAGTCAATCAAGGTTCAGGACTGGCCCTTGAAATGACCATTGGATGCATGGATATTTTTTAATCAGGCTATTGTCTTAACCAAATAAGAAAAGGCTAGGCTAGAAGGACGTTCCGTTAGTTAAATATTTTAAAACCACCACTGGGAACTTCCCAGAAACTTGCAGCTGGTTCTGTTAGCACAACAGCAACTTACTGTGCCACCATCTATCATACAATCGCGAATAGCTTGTCGCGGTATACTCACTGAGCATTATTTTTGAGCATCATTATTATTCTTCCTACTCCTCCTATTTTCTTCTGATTAATTTCGTTACGGGTCCCAAGACAGCTTTAGCATGTCCCTCGAGCTCCCTGAGATCGTATCAAAGGGTTTTCGTGGTTGGATACCGTTGTCGATCCTGGCTACACAGGAGATACAGTGGTGGGAATGTGTGGTGGGCCAAAGCCCGTTTTTAAATACTCACTGAGCAGGGTCTGCGAGAAGTACCGGATGGTGTTGGCCATTTCAGCGCCGGTGGGCAGTGGCGGCATGTTGTGCATCAGACGTAGCTGGTAATCGTACAACGATCTGATTTTGGCCGTGACTGAAACGCGCAGAACCCATTTAGAAATTAGACCACATACCAACAGGGCTATTCAGAACACTTCGACTTGGATTTATATAGCATGCCCAATAAGAGTAAGGCCGCGTTTTTACTGGAGCTGCGTTGTGAGGGATTTGTTTTTGGGAACCATTATAATCGAACCCCTGACCTCGCGCAGAGCAATGATTCTTTTGGATCTTATCACATTCCTCGCAAGGCAGCTTCAGTGGAAAATCAGCCTTATTGGGAAGGGAGGAATACCAAATCTGTATCGAAATGCGAATTGTGAATGCCCTAGGATGTCGCCAATTTAACCCAAAACCACCAACAGTCCGCGTTAGTTTCGAGTCTTGAAGAATTTGTAGAATAAGTACTTAAATTAATGCTCATGACTAACTACTATTACTCATGAGTAATAGTAGTTAGTAGGTGGTTGAAGGTTATGTAATACAAATATAGTACATAAATGTATAAATAATTAATTATGAAAGTTAATATTTGAGAACTAGCTACTAAGGTCCCTTACACATTTGCAGAGAATTTGATACTGGATACTATTGGACACAATAATATTAAGTATGTTGATTTATATGCCACTAGGGTGTTTGTGGCATATTTATAATATTATGGTTGCATAATAATATACTATACAGTACAAATTGCCATTATTTAATTATTTTTAATGTATACCTGATAGATTTGTAGCAAAAATACAATTTATAAGGTCCACTTTAGATGACAATAATTTGAACCTGTAATAAGTCAAATAGCAATAGCACAAAGCAGTATGAAGTGAAGAGTTGAAAATTATTTCAACTGAAGCCCAATTCACAATTATTTCTGTTCAATTTGCAATATGGTCCCAAACGAGAGCCATGCTTCGGCGCGAATGGGCCGCCTCGACCGGAGAAATACCACGCTCTCACAGAAAACCGGCGTGAAACAGCGCTTGCGCTGCCGCGCTGTGTTTCGCCGAGTGAGTTTACCAGAGGCCCAATCCCCTACCCTCCCCTATTCCCTTCCCTTCTCATCCCTACCCTCCCCTATTACCCTATTCCCTCTTAAAAGGCCGGCAACGCACCTGCAGCCCTTCTGATGCTGCGACGGAAGAAGGGGCAAACGAGCAAACGGGTCACCTGATGGAAAGCAACTTCCGTCGCCCATGGACACTCGCAGCATCAGAAGAGCTGCAGGTGCGTTGCCGGACTTTTAAGAGGGAATAGGGTAATAGGGGAGGGTAGCGAAGGGAAGGGAATAGGATAGAGAGGGATTGGGCCTCCGGTAAACTCACTCACTCGGCGAAACACAGCGCAAGCGCTGTTTCACGCCGGTTTTCTGTGAGAACGTGGTATTTCTCCGGTCGAGCCGGCCCATTCGTGCCGAAGCATGGCTCTCCCACGTTAAACGACGACCCTGCTCAGTGAGTATGCTTTCCATCAGTTGACCCGTTTGCTCGTTTGCCTCCTTATTTCATAAAAAAAGGTCTCCCCAATCCCTACGCGTTGAATCAAGTATACACAAGCAATAGTTATGCTCTGACGGTGGAATCCAAATGTGAATTGAATAGAAATAATTATGAGTATCACCCCCTGTTCTGTAGTTGATGTTTCATGGTAGTAGAATAACAAAGTTAGAGCAAGTACCTATGTATAACGAGTGTATGAATGAATGAATAATAAAAAAAAATATAAATTGCTTCCGGTACAATAATCATTCTATGTATAAATAATCGGCCAAGTGCGAGTCGGACTCGAGCACGAAGGGTTCCGTACCGCTATAAAGCAAAAATAGGCCAAAAATTGTGATTTTTGTATGGGAGCCCCCCATAATTTTTTTTATCATTAAATTCGACATTTAACTAAGGCTTTTGTGAAAATATCAAGTAACTCCGTGTTGCTACTTTTTGGCCTTTTTTATCAATAGTGATATCGAGCAAAAAAGGCCAAAAAATCACGTTTGTTGTATGGGAGCCCCACTTAATCATTTTGTGTTTAGTATTTGTTGTAATAGCGCCAAAAGATATACACAATCTGTGAAAATTTCAGAAGTCTAGCTATAAGATTTTTGTTACTAACAATTTGGGCCTTAGTAGCTCTCAAAAAAGAATTTATTTATTTATTATTATAGCCGTTCTTGTGATACAGCCTGGAGACAGACAGACAGACGGACAGACATTGAAGTCTCAGTAATAGGGTCCCGTTTTTACCCTTTGGGTACGGAACCCTAAAAATTAGACCCTCATACAAATGTATAAAAATAATAAAATTATTCATGGCATGTATCCCTTTTACTCCAAATAGACTGCATCGTGCAAAGAATATAATCCTGAAAATAACTTAAGATTCATAATCTATTTGAAAGTTAGTAACATCCAAGTCAATTTGATAATGTATTTGTGGCAGGTATTTATTTCAACCAAAAAATTTTCAATAGTAGCTAAGTTTAGTTTATTATGTCTAAATATTTGTACTAGGCCGCAGTTGTTTTTTTAATCTTTTGAATAAGCTTGAAGAGCAGAGTGCAGGAAATCAGAAACTCATTACTTAAGTGGTTTTAAAAATAAAGTAATGACTGGATAGTGTTCGTTCAGGGCAGAATGGTATAGATTTTACAATTTTAACGCATTGAGATAAAATGTAGAGTAAGTACCTGAAATTATCTGTATGGATAAATAGCGTTCCAAAGCTAGATTGTCTAAATAAAAGGTATTCATAATAACAAACATTAAGATGGAATATAAATGAAGAGAGGTCAAGGAAATTATAACCATTCACACTCAAAGGCAATCAACAGTAAGACAAACATACAGTAATATTTCACATATAGATCCCAATCAAACCTACACGGGGTAAACCAACACCGGTCGCTACTGGAGACATCGACAAGTGTACGACAACATACAACTGGTAAATCAAGCCACGGACACAAGAACACGTAGAGGAGAGTACAGGCAAAGGCTCACTTCCCACCGAGTAAAGGACACAGCTCTAGCATTAGATTTGCCATCCCTCTCATGCTCCCCATTCAACAACACCTAGCCAGAAAATCTATACCATTAATCGGCAAAGCTATAGGTAAGACACCGAAGGTCATCAGGCACAAGCGGAGGGAGCGACAGGAATACTGGTGTCAGTGCACTTTTACCACGGCCCGCGAGCTCACCTCTCGGCTTCAGCAGCTCGTAAGCGATCTGCTTATCATACGCCTGCGTTGACTGCATTATAACATAAAAAGCGTTCTCTAGAATGAGACCGAAGTTTCACTTCTGAAAAAAGAATGCATTAATGGGCATGCATGCGACATTTTTGATATATATGAGCGGCGAAGCGGTTTCTCGTTCGTACGAATACTTACAGGCCGCGGCCCGTGTACCCATGTTTATCAGCTGTATCTTAAAGCTTCCCTGCATTTGAGTCTCACGCGCGGAGTGTCACTAATCTTGTAATCAATACAACAACAATTTAGGCACAGATTCCGGATGCGAGCGTCCGTATATGAAAGAGATAAGACCTAAATCTAGATATTCTATTCTCTTCGTGCCGACCGCACATGCGTAGTGCTTCGTGCTTGAGACGATACCATTGGACCATAGAGAAATATAAACATACACCATTGGACGATATGCGTGTATCCTCCAATGGTATCCTCAATAGCACAAAGCTTCGTTAAGATAGACGCATGTGTGGCCGCGGCATCGGGCAATCGATCGGCGAGTGTTGTTTACGTTTGAGCTTACCGCGCATGTCTTTGGTCTTGTCAGTTGTCACTGTCAGAGTGCGCATGCGCGATAATGACAGCTGTCATACTAAGGCTTCATCCACTTGTTGCGACACCTTGCGACGCGACACGACGTTTACGATTACCTACAGTATTTTGGAGATTGATTTTGGTCTTCAAATACAATACAAGTTATGTACTTATTAACTTGAAATATAATAAACTAAAACGCTTTTTTTATTTCTCTAAATAATAATGATAAACGATCATGGGTATCATCCACTGCCAATACTAGTACAATTTAGGTACAATCCTACGCTTACCCAACCGCACAAAGGCGGGTAATGAGGTTGCGTCTGCCCATTGTCCGCAACTGGAGCATGTGGGCGAATTAATTATTCATCATCGATCATTATCGTATCGGAAAGATGTTACTGTTCATTAGAACTATAGACAAAAGTTCGTACTTAATACATAATAGTTACTACTTAATAGTAAGTCATTTAAATAATAGTATATTATAATAACGAGTACTTGGGTTATTGGACCCAAAAAATTGGGCCCAATGGGTCCAATTACCAGATATGCATTTTAATCATTTTTTCATCTTGCGATTGGTCCCAAGTAATTATTTTTTATGACTTTCAGGCTTATATCCGTAGGGCCCGCAAAAAAGTTGCAGATTTGAATAAAAAACAAATATAATTGCTTTGTATGGAAATGTTTATTGAGATCTTAAAAATTAAAACATCAAACAATTAGTAAAAATAACAGGATATAAATCAATATTTGGCCAATAATAAAATAAAGTATTATAAAAACTAATAACATAAGCCCTGCACAAGGGTGCAGGGCTTATGTTATTAGTTTTTATTTTATTAAGCGGGCAAGGCAAGGGCCTTGCCCCCTTAATTTATAAAAAATATATACATACAGGTGCGTATAACTTATTTCTATAGAAAAATATTTCCACAAGTATTAACTTAATGATCCCTACGACGTAAGTCGTAAAGATACAGAAAAGCAAGGCCTTTGCATCCGTTGTGGATGATTTATATTTTATAGTATTTTTAGAACACCACAAATAACCAATCTTCAATTATACATGTGTAATGCCTAAACAATCCGTATGGTTGCCCGCAAGCGCGTACGGCATTCTCGCACCTTAGCCGGCCTAATCCAGCTTAATGAACAGGTCAATAGGTACGTCTGGGACCAACCATGTGCAGGTTTCCTCACGGTGTTTTCCTCACCGTCCGAGCATCCGTATTATGAACTTGAGTTCTGAAAATATGTCTCATTGGTATACACTATACGCCTTCATCCGGGATCGAACCTGCATCCTCTCGAGTGCGAATCAATTTTATATCTTTAAACGAGCAATTCTTGTATATATGTCGTAGGATGATTTGATAAATCCGTGTTTTCGCGAAATCCCTAGAATTTTCGCGAAAATTCGATTTATCATCCTACGACATCGACATATATATATATTTATAATTGGAATCTCGGAATCGACTCCAACGATTTTCATGAAATTTAGTATATAGGGGGTTTCGGGGGCGATAAATCGATCTAGCTAGGAATCATCTTTAGAAAATGACATTTTATTCGTGTTTTATCGAATA
Source organism: Aricia agestis (assembly GCF_905147365.1). Lineage (NCBI taxonomy): Eukaryota > Metazoa > Arthropoda > Insecta > Lepidoptera > Lycaenidae > Aricia > Aricia agestis. Next base: position 3,274,711 of record NC_056423.1, read on the forward strand.
TCGAGCAAAGCTCGGTGAAATAGCTAGTCAATCATTCATTATATTTGCTTTAAAAGTGGTAGTTTAGATGCTAATATTATTACTTATTACTCAGCTCTTACACTCGTTAACTATAGGTCTACCTAAAGGCCACGAATTTCCTCGATAAGAAAGATACAACTGCATCAAAAACAAGTAATAATAATAGCTCCCACACCGGTTTCGGTGACGGTGGCCGGTTTCATTGAAACCAGGCCAGCTACGCAGGAGTAATTTTATAGTGCCCAAGTGTGTGCGCAGTACACAAGAGCACTCTCTGTTACTTTACTCTCATAACCCAGTGGGACGGCAGACCGACACGACTGGCGAGGGATCAGGCGCAGGACCGACTTTTTACATGCCCATCCGACGCATGGATCATCTTACTTGTTAGACAATCAGGTGATCAGCCTGCATTATCCTAACCAAACTTGGAAATAACATGTTTCCAACGCGGGAATCGAACCCACGACCTTCGAGTCAAGAGCCAAGCTCTGAACCACTGGACCACGGAGGCGGAAAAACAAGTAACAATACTCTGTCACATGGAAATCGAACCCGTGACCCCCGAGTGACCACGCAACGGCCATTACAATACATTACCAAACCTTTTCAATCAATAGCCAGATGTGTATTGTATCATCTCTCAATTCTCATTTATTTTTGCAACGTTCACAATTGAGCTCCTAATACAGCTAGTTATGTAATTGTATTGCATATCTGGTCCAAATTGGGCGCTTCTCATGATTTTGAAGATAACCAATGTGGCAATTGTTGAGTGTGACATTTAATTACGTATAATGAATGCGAGCTTGTTAGGTGTTTCCTTCCCCCCCGAGCGGGCCGCGATGCGCTATGTGTTCCAGTGCATCGCGACGTAAACGCAGAGGAATGGCCTACGGCGGCGGAAACTAAGAGGCCTAAGGCCGTAGCCAAAGTCCCTTTCGGTAAAAACGATGACGAAATTCATACTTTGTCTAAGGGGGCTACTCTCATAAAAAATATAAATTCGGCACTGACCAAATAAGTACCATTGTATTACTTTAACAACTGATTGTTTCATTGTACAGTGTACTTATTACTGTATACAGTCGTTGATCTTTTGGTCAACAAGGAATTCAAAGTTTACTTGGTATCAAGAAGTTATTAAAATGTAATTTAGAATACCGTTGTTACATAAAACATGTCTCAAACTCTACATACTAAGTACATACTAAATGAGGACATGAATGGACGAAGAGGAATAACGAATATATTTTAATGACATTATAATATGAGCGATTACTCATTTTTTCCTTTATAAATAAATAAAAATAAAATAAAATACTTTTATTTCAGGTTGTTTGAACCCATATTTTATTAGTCATAACCTACGTAATAACCCAAAAACTTTAGTAGGTATCAGTTACAAAAAATAAATTAATTTATTGTATAAATTAAGTATTTGCCACCTTCTGGCGCTTTTTTTTTTATGAAATAAGGGGGCAAACGAGCAAACGGGTCACCTGATGGAAAGCAACTTCCGTCGCCCATGGACACTCGCAGCATCAGAAGAGCTGCAGGTGCGTTGCCGGCCTTCTAAGGGGTAATAGGGGAGGGTAGGGAAGGGAATAGGGGCGGGTACGGAAGGGAATAGGGGAGGGTACGGAAGGAAATAGGGGAGGGTAGGGAAAGGAAAAGGGTAGGGGATTGGGCCTCCGGTAAACTCACTTACTCGGCGAAACACAGCGGAAGCGCTGTTTCACGCCGGTTTTCTGTGAGGACGTGGTATTTCTCCGGTCGAGCCGGCCCATTCGTGCCGAAGCATGGCGCTCCGGGCACATATACATAATATTGTATAATATGGATCCATCCCCAGAAGGAGGTTGTCCAGCTTGACGCTGAGCACTTTCAGAATGCTGTTGGGGCAGCGCCGCATGCGGAACATCAGCGATGCAATGCGACGTCGCAGCACGGTGTGAAAACCGTCTGTGCGGGCGTGCGCAAACGCAATGCACTACACCAGCGACTAGCGAGGGAGCCCCACAACACCCTGAAAGCCTTGTTAATTTCTTCATCGTCTAACTATACATTAGAATCTACATTTTTTTATTTCAAAACAATTATCCAACAATTATCTTAAATCCTCGTAGATCTCTAATTGTAAATCCTCTATTTTTACGACGATAGTCATTAAATTGTTAGTTACCCAGTCTTCGAATATCATGCATGTAATAGAAACACGTAATATAAATTAGTAATTAATTAGTATAATTATTATTGTGGTATTATAATTTATACATTCAGTAGCGCAGTCAGTCGTAGCTAGGGTTGTCAACTATACTGTTTTGAACAGTATTATACTGTTTTTCACTAAATTATACTTTTTACTGTTGAACAAAAATACTGTTTTCAGCATCAAAATGAGAAACTTAGACGCTCAGACATTTTCTTTACTTTTAGTAAGTTTGGCAAGAAGCTCTAATAATGTACGTATTTAAACGAATAAATAAATAAAATACTGTTCATTTTTCTAAAATACTGTTTGATAATATTTGAGAGATCTGAATATACTCTATTTCTTGTGAAAAAACTTGGCAACCCTAGTCGTAGCCAATCTATAATGTTATAGATACTGAAGTTTGATAGATTGGTATAATTGGGAATCACTAAAGTGTAAATAATAACAATAATTATTGATTTAATTCATAAATTTTATTATCTATCCTACTAATTTGAGCAACACATATTATATGCAACAGACTACAGATAACATATTATATCAAAATATCATGCCTAATGCCTATTGCCTCCTTTTTATTTCATAAACGAAATAGAAATAGCGGTTCTTGAGATACAGCCTTGAGACAGACGGACGGACGGACGGACGGACTGACAGACAGACAGACGGACAGACGGACAGACAACGAAGTCTTAGTAATAGGATTCTGTTTTTACTTTTTGGGTACTTAACCCTAAAAAAGACTCCTTGTAATTACAGCTACTAATATCTATGGACGCTTCACACTACGTCAGTCTGGCCCCGTGCTAAGTACCTGAAGGACTTGTGTTACTGATACCAGACAACGGAAATATATTTAATACTTTTATACTATACATATATTTAAGATTGTTATTATATGATACACATATTTAATACACATCCATGACCCAGGAACCCGTGACCCCCGGCTTGAGCTACCAACAGCCCACCAACTGAGCCACAGAGCTCTTTAGGAATCTCGTCTTCCATTGCCAGACATGAGACAGCTCAAAAGTGGTCTAGCAGTATTAACTGTCAAAAATCTACTAGCTTAGCTCTGAAGATATAATATTATCTATAATAGGTAGTTATATGTCAGTATTATGCAAAACTTTATATAATCTTCATAATATGATTCATGACCACAGACATAGATACAGCATGTCCCTCCAATTGTATGAAAACAAGCGTGCCACTTTTTTCCTACCAACTGTGACGTACCGATGATAAGAAACGTGTCCATTACCTAGGCCAACGTTACTATTTGAATTTCTACAGCTCAATACGGTACAATTAGATTTTTTTTTCAATCCGATTGATGTCCGATTCCGATAACGGTGGAGCGCAGACTAAAGAGCAGACTTTCGAAAGGCGAGCATTGCTCGTCTTTTGGTAACGCGATATGGCACGCGATGTACATACACATGCGGTGTCCATCTTGATCTATGTCTGTGCTCATGATAGTATTTTATTCATACAAAAAATTAAGAGAAAATATAATTCACATTAAATTAACAAAATAAAATTGATTGTAATGTCCACGAAGACAAAAAATACAATAGAGAAACTATTACAAAATGAAGTAACAATAAAAAATTAAAACAATAATAACACGAACGATAAACATCAAAAACACATAACATTTAACTAAGTATCTCCATATAAACGCCGCCTGAACAAGCTACTTAAGTTTCTGTATCATAACAACGTAATAGCCCATTGTTAAAAGATAGCTTTAAGCGTTGGAAGCCGCTACTAGTGTATCTTCATATTATACACCTGCCTGCCTAGCATACGCCAACGAGATATCTCACCGCCCACTTTAAGAACAAAATATATTTTAGCGCCCCCATTGTTTCAATTTAAAATGCATCCAGATGAAATAAATCACCCCCCAAGTCTCTACACAACGCCCCCATTTTTTTCTGGGTCCCACACCGTTCCTCTTCAGACCTTCAGCGCCCACAAGTGGGCGTTATCGCCCACTTTGGGAAAGGCTGATATACACCAAGATGTAAATGTGTAGTTGGTAGATAAGTAGTACTTGTTACCACGTTAAAAATATCTGCATGAATGAGCCTGCTCAGTGATCAATCTAATATCTTACCAGTAACCATTAGCTTAAAAGGTAACTGGCGAAGGTTTTTTCTTTTCTGGCTGTGTCCAACGTATTCTAATAATTAAGTATTACGTTTTAACGTTTAAGAAGCTGATAATTTTGATTTTATTACAGCTTAGCAAGCCAGTTGCTAGACATAATAATAATATTTATGGACGCTTCACACCACGTCGGTCTGGCCCCGTGCTAAGTACCTGATGGACTTGTAAATGTCCGAGGCTGCTCGCTTGGTCAGTACGCGGCTAGGCCGGCTACTGAGCCACAGAGGTCGTCATCCGGTCCGGTCGTCGTACAGCGTGACTGGGTATAGCAAAAACCTCAAACATAACCAGGCGCGGTCGCAGCCTGAAATTTTCGAGGCGGTCACTAACTAAAGTGTACAGGCTACTCGGGGAACGAGACAGTAGCGGTCATTGACTCCCTGTCAAAAAACTTGTCATTTTCTATATAAAGCATCACTTATCTAAGATAAAAAGTCAATTTTATTCTTAAGAGGATTCCACACCGCCGTTTTTCCATACAAACGCTGTCCCCTGTTTCCTCCCTGGATAAAAAAAAAACTATTAGCATGTTTTCTTTTTTTTCATAATTTACCCAAAAACCCAAAAAAATGGCCAGATTTTCCTCTGTGTTCAAACACCCAGAAAACAAAACTGGCTAGAATATACCAAAAAAAATCAAACATAGGAACACAGCTCAAGCCTTGCTTTAATTCTTAATGGAAAAATTACTTAAATCGGTTAAGTTTTGGAGAAGGAATCAGCGGACAACGAATCGAAGATTTTCTGTTCTTTTATTAGAACTTTTGTCGTGTTGTCTCTATCGCGCTCTGCGGTGGGAGACTTAAGATTGGTGAGACAGCAATACATTTTCAAATACCTATTTTCAATTTCTCTCGCCCCTGGTGTATCCTCTTAAATCTTCTAAATATACAGTGCGAGTAGACTAAAAGGGTGACCGCTACCGCCTGGTTTCGCCGAGTACAGTTTAGTCACTACACTAAAAAGTAAAAATTTGTCGCTGCTATGGGATAGCTGGAAATTTCCTTTTATTATTTAGTAAGATTTTTTATTTATCCATTTGTCCCAGAATTGTGGGGGGGGGGGGGGTCATGTCCCCTGTGACCCCCCCCCCCCCTTCGGACCGCGCCTGAACATAACGAGGCTAAAAGCTGCTCATTAGCTGCAATTATTACTGCAGCAGCTGCATGATATAATAGTAGATGTATGTAGAGCAGCACATTAGCGGATCTCGCGGAGATAATCCACGTTATATAAGCGCATTTTCCAATCATTAGTCTCGTTAACGGTAAGGCGCCGTGCACACTGAAGGCAGTACCTACTCTGAAACATCTACAGGGTGTAGCAAAACTAATTGATAATACTTTAGGGTGTGTATGTGTTCCTTGTAAAGAGAGAGTGTGAAGAGATTTGTTTCGTTTTATGATTTCATAACTCAGCGCCGGAGCTTATATGTATAAATCATTTGCATGTTGATAATGAAGAGTGCAGTATAATTTAGTTAGGTAGAGTACAATAATTATAGAAGTAAGTATTTTGTTTTGTTCCTAACATTTTAACTTCGAAAACCTTAAACCAACAGGTTTTGTATGTACATTAACGCAATGACATAAGTTACAACAAGGCCATATTACATATTAACGGATTAACGATTAGTGTTAACTTGCGTTAATTCGACCGAAATGTAACGCTTTAACGTTTAGCGAAGCTAACATTTTTTTTAACGGATTAACGATTAACGAAGTTAACTATTTGATTAACGGTGCCCAGCTATGATAATACTTTAGGGTGTGTATGTGTTCCTTATAAAGAGTTCACTGCAGCGCTGAAAGATCAATTTTTTTTTCACCTAAAAAGCGCGCTGGGGCGCTTGCCCATAAAAATGGGCAAGCGCCCCAGCGCGCAGCGTCACGAGTTTCCCCATATAAAAGTGAAAAAAAAATTGGTTTTTCAGCGTTGCTACTTTCACAGTGAACTCTCTACAAGGAACACATACATACCCTAAAGTATTTTGTTACACCTTGTTTATACTTATTATAAAGCTGAAGAGTTTGTTTGTTCCAACGCGATAATCTCAGAAACTATCTGGACCGATTTCAAAAATTCTTTCACCAATGTATAGCGACGATGTCCCTGAGTGACATAGGCCATGTGTATGTACTTACCACGGGCGGAGCTGGGGCGGATCACTAGTATTTTAATGATAATCTAGCTGTAATTTAATGAAGAGATAGAAAATTTATGAAGTTTATGTCAGAATCTTCAATATTGTAACCGAATATGGCATCAATTGTTACGCCGTTTCAATATTCTTATTTGCAAGGGTGTAGATGTGTCTTCGACTGCACTGCCCTAAGTGAGATACAGCCTGGAGACAAACAGATAGACGGATGCAAATTTTTTGACTTTTTTCTGTTCTTTTTACATTCATAATTACTTCATCGATGGCTGATCTAAATAGCGCGTTATCTCATTATTGAGTGTTGACAAAAAGCGCGCAGTCTCCCGCAGCCTCTCGCATTGTTGCGTGACGTCGCGTGTCGTCGCGTGGCGTCAGGCGTGTGGTAACCGTTACGGGCGTGGGAACGCCCAAACTGGCGACGTTACGGCTTTTCAAAATATTGCTTGTGACTTGAAAGTCAGGACAGGAGGGAAGACGGGAACTAATATTATATTATCAAGTATTTCCCACCCTAATTTTAAGAAAGATGAAAGTCTAAGGCCTGTTTTCACCAAACGCCTCCTAACGCTAAGTGGTCCCCTAGCGGCCATTAAGGGTACATATCCTTCAAGATTTCACGAATTTTTGTGTGTCGCGTTTGTGCTTAGGGCGTAAGAACTTTTGCAAAACATAATTTTTTTTAAATGTGTTTGTTTTAAGTGATATTTGACCCGCAAAGACCTTAGTGTCTAAACACATAATGCCGAAGTTCAGCGGCGGAAGTTCGGCATGATTAGGTACGTCAGCGATGTCCAGCGTATACAATATAACGCGACGTAATTTCGGCATGGTGTGTCATCGGTAATTTAAAATACATTGCAGGCGTAATCATGCCGAACTTCCGCCGCGTTTTTTCCGCCTAGTGTGTTTAGACATGCCTTTCTTATTTATTCCTATATTTATTCCCTTCCACGTTTCTAGATTTCCTCCACTCGACGCAACCACAATACTAACTACTAAAATTATGACGTTATTTTATTTTGATCAGTGCTAGCTAGAGGCTCTTAATTTTTTTATAATAAAAAATGAAAAAATCGTCAGTTTCTGACCCCCCAACAAATACAAACTAGACTTGATGAAGTTACATTTACATGAACAGATTTTTATGAATTATTTATATTTGCTGGCAATAGGGATATCAGCCGCCGTCCATTTTGCTCTGACAGCGGCCACATAGAGCTTAATCTATGTGATTCCTAACCAAAACCTAGTTCATACTATTATTAGTTATTACTATGTAAGACTTTATTTCAACATAGATGTTATAATCGTATAATATGTGCGACCACGTCCGCTTTCTTTGACGTTTCTTGACCGTAAATTAAGCCAGAAAATAAAATATGATGATTGATGATTTCAACCTATGACCGTTAGATTATAATAGCAAAAACTGAAACAATACAAATAATAAAACTTATGGAAAATCATTACACCACAATACCACCGTCACCACCACAATACGGATCATCGATCATTGATCCGCGGATCCATAGATCTATAGATCATAATCGATGCGATTCTCGTGAGAATTACGGCATTTTGTAATCAGCCTTAACACGAATTATATATGTACTTTTTGTTGTTTAACGTTTGAGAATAATATTTTAATGCTTTTTATCCGTCTGGTAAGAATTTTTATGTTTTTGAGACTTTTACGTTACGACATGAGAATAAAGTTAGAAGACGCAATTGCGCAATCATCCACGGTTTAAATTTGAAAATGGATAATATAACGGCTTTACATTATTCCAATCTACATAGTATATAGGCTTTCCATTATTCATACTATTGGAATAATATGCCACTGCCACTGGAATGCACTGGAATGCAATTTATAAATTCATTCCAGTATCAACGAGGCCAAAATGGTCACATTTAGCAATTCCTCTCAATCAATTCAGCAAATGATTTGTCAAAACTGTCAAACTGACAAATGTCAAATCAGTACAAAGATACAGAAATGAATTGCAAGCAGAGTTGGATTTTGCGATTTTATAAAAATGAATCATATTATGATTCATATCATGATTCTTCAAAGCGACCAAGCCCCGCCGTTTATATTATTAGTAGTAGTAGTGTTGAGAACAAAAATTTTCAATCTAGACATCTACAGCTGCATATATAGATATAGTCATATCAAAAAGTACGGTTACAACGGGTTTCCGTGTGAATTCGCAGGAAGTACCCAATCATCTGAAAAATCTTTACAAAGGCGTACTCGATAAAAGTTGGTATGACAGTACAGTCGACTACATCTTCTTTATTTTGTAACTTATTCGTTTGTAATAAGGCTCTGAAGTGCTAAACGGATCTTTAACCGTGCTGGATGTTTCCTCTCCGTGAAAGGACCTTTCCCAGCAGATGGCACGTGCGATAGACGCATCCGTGTGGCGCACGTGACGCGTCGCCACGACGGTTATGCCATACCTAGACAATGGTGTTACGTGGTGCTGAATTTTCGCAATTAGAGTAGGTAAGGTCGCTAAAAAGTTATGGAGTTATAAGTTTTAGACATTTAATGATTATTTGACTTTAATTTAAGGCCGGCCATAGACGGACCGCATCTTGCAGTCGAGACGGACCGCTCGAGCAGTTCTTAAGCGGTAGGTGCCAACGCGACCGCTCTAGAGTCTAGAGCAGTCGGTCCCGACTGCAGCATGCGATCCATACATGGCCAGTCTAGTCTGTCTAAAGTCTATATAAAAGTTAAGTTATCATTAAATATCTCTGAGTTCGGCCGTAAAGGATTGAAAACGAAAAGAGGTTTTCAAAATGTACTTAGTACCTACTTTCATACCTGACTTTTCAGCTGCTTTTGAGCGTATGTAGTGATATGGCAGAACTTGCCCTTTAGCCAAGGCGTTTTCTTTATCGATTCTTTGTAGACATTGTAGAGTAACCGTTCAAAATGTATTTGACATTACTCGAGTAGAACGTCTATCGAATCGTATGTATCATAAAGTTAATATACCTAGCGGAATAGAGCAACAATATCGAGCTGAAAACACAAAACTACCTACACTAAGTACACCTGAAGATGATTAATTTCGAAACCGGTCGTGTAATTTGTTAATAATTTCTTAATATAGTGGAAAAAGTGCACGCAAATATTGTTTTATTAGTGTTGAGTAATTTCAGTCTTGAAACATTCATGAAAGTCCACGGAGGGTTTATTTTTAACACAGTTCATCGGGTCATCTAGTTCTTTATATGTAACTAAAAGTATATCTGTTAATAATTAACTGATATCTTTCAAGATAATAATTTTTCCTCTTTCGTCAACCTCAGGAAAAAGCTTACAAAAGCAGGAAACTTAACAAAAGCAAGTCGTCTTAACCATTCTTAACGAAGTAATAATTAAGAGTAATTGTTATCTTATTAATTTAACTGTTAGGTTTATAGTATTAATATATTAATTATTATATTAATATATTAATTTAGTTACAACGAGCTTTTGACCGCGGCTTCGCTCGCGTTAAGAAGTATTATTATATACAAACTTTCATCCCCTATTTTAACCCCTTGGGGTTGGAATTTATCAAAATTCTTTCTTAGCGGATGCCTTCGTCATAACATCTATCTGCATGCAAAATTTCAGCCCGATCCGTCCAGTGGTTTGGGCTGTGCGTTGATAGATCACCATGTCAGTCAGTCACCTTTGAGTTTTATATATTATATACTAGCTGTCCCTGTGAACTTCGTGTCACTTTAAAACCTACCCTGAACATCTACCAATATTTTACTACTAAAATTAGCCCAATCCGTTCAACCGTTATCGAGTTTTAGCGTTACTAACACAATTGAAAATCCATTTTTATATATATAGATAGGTAGATTAAAATATGTACAGTCAGATAAAAACGCAACTTGCTTTTGAAAGCTAAATTAGGAAGCTAGTTGTAGATAATATAAATAAACTCAAAAGGGGCAAAAATTAATTAAATAACGCTATTAATCCATTCTTATATTATAAATGCGTAGGTGTCTGTCCGTCTGTGTTACCTCTTTACGCTGAAACTATTTTGCTGAAAGGTATAATAATAGTAGGTAATAATAACTCCCACACCGTGACGGTGGCCGGTTTCATTGAAACCAGACCAGCTACGCAGGAGCAATTTTATAGTGCCCAAGTGTGTTCGCAGTACACAAGAGCACTCTCTATTCCTTTACCCTCATAACCCAGTGGGACGGAAGATCGACACGACTGGCGAGAGAACAGGCGCAAAACCGACTTTTTACATGCCCATCCGACGCATGGATCATCTTACTTGTCAGACAATCAGATGATCAGCCTGCACTGTCCTAGCCAAACTTGGATAATATAATAACATGTTTCCAACGCGGGAATTGAAACCATGACCTCCGAGTCAAGAGCCACGCTCTTAACCACTGGACCACGGAGGCGTTGAAATTTAGTATGGAGACACTTTGAGTCCCGGGAAAGGACGTGGATAATTTTTATCCAGGAAAAATGTACGGTTTCCACGCCATTACCGAATTTAGAAGCAATGGAGTTGCGGGCGTCATTTAGTACTGTAGATTGTATAAACCATCCACAACGGAAGCAAAGACCTGATTTTTTTAATAAAATGTATCGACTGTACATTTCTATCTAGATATTAATGATGTTCTAGATTTCATAGTGAGGAGGTGTTAGGTTATTACGTGTTTTGACCTGTGGGACACTAACATACAATAGTTGGAGCTCGTTAGTGTTGCTGTAGCGTGAGCCGGGCTTATAGAGTTCGGGTTCCGTATAATTATTAACTTTATATAATACTACACTCTATGAACCTTATATCAGTTTCCTTATATTAAAAACCTTTGCTCAATTTCCATGAATATTAATCCAAGACTAGTAAACGTGGGAGAGCCAAGCTTCGGCACGAATAGGCCGGCTCGAACGGAGAAATACCACGTTCTGACAGAAAAACGGCGTGAAATAGCGCTTGCGCTGTGTTTCGCCGAGTGAGTGAGTTTACCGGAGGCCCAATCCCCTACCCTATTCCCTTCCCTACCCTCCCCTATTCCCTTCCCTTCCCATCCCTACCCTCCCCTATTTCCCTTTTCCCTCTTAAAAGGCCGATCGCACCTGTAGCTCTTCTGATGCTGTGAGTGTCCATGGGCGACGGAAGTTGCTTTCCATCAGGTGACCCGTTTGCTCGTTTGCCCCCTTATTTCATAAAAAAAAGACTAAAATTAGCCAAATCAGTTCAGGCGTTATTGAGTTTTAGCGAGACTCACAAAATTTTAAATTCATTTTATTTAATTAAGATAAATATTGAATATAGACTACCTGAGTTGATAACTACGTTTTGTGTACGTTATGGGAATATGTTTTGGAACCTTAAATGAAGATCCGACAGACTCGTTCATTTTGCCTTTAACCTTGCACAGCACAGATATTCTTTTGGGTCTTAAAAACCCATTCCTTCCTCAGCTCCAGTGGAAACGACGGCCGCACAAGAAATACGTGTTTGATGAATCAAGAATAACAAGGATTAATCAACATTAATGTAGAGTTTGACAGAAAATATGAATTAGACCTAATGTCAAAAAATGATTCATAAAATTAAACTAAATTACTAATGTCATGAGTGCGAAAGACAGCCATTTTCGTGCAGCTCTACGGACCCCTAAGCTGGATGAATACAGCTGTGGAAAACTGTAAATTCACATACAGCTATTAAATTACAGTTTACTTGTAACGTGATTTTAATTGTTATAATGTTACGTTGGGAAATGTTTGCGCAGGATTTTGGCAATACGAATAAAATTTGAGTAGGCAAACTATAAAGTTTTTCTATCTACCATATTTATAAGTCCATAATGTTACCAATATACAATGTGTCCCGACACGTCTAGTGTCCGAGCAATAATGTATAGCATATTTTATCGAAAAATTGTCCCTCAAATTTTTACTCTTTCTCACACTCGTTCGAAAACTTTTTCTAAATACCTGACTCAGAGAAGGCTTGGTCCAGTTACTCGTTGACCGTTGTGTAAATGTTTTATTACTAAGGGCCTACCGTTTACTTAATCGCGAAATACAAAACAATTTCTACAGCCAATCACCCTAAATCCACACAAGCCACGACACAAAAACCAGCTTTCCACCATTGTGTGGTACCACCACAAACCACCACTATCTACGTCCATCAGCGTAGTTAAGTAAACGTATGCTGTTTTTGCCTCGTCTCCCTTGATGTTTCCCTATAATTGTAGAATTTCGAAGTTTTATGAATTTTCGACCCATCCCTAAAAAGTGCACAACGCCGCCTAATAAGTTTTCACTCCAAAAATGGTCGCTGAGCATTAGTGTACTAAGTTAACCCAATTTTTTTTTGTTAAATTTTGAATGCGGTCTTGTTCTAAATGATCTAAATAACATAACTGCATTCATAACTCAATACGTAATTTTTTGTGGGTTAGCACACGAATGCTTAACAGCGTCCAAATAACTTATTTATGTAGATCTTTACCTCATACTCACTAATATTAAAAATGCGAAAGTGTGTCCGCCTGTAACGTCTTCATGGCCAAAACCCTGATACGATTTTGCTAAAATTTGATATGGATATTCTTTGAATCCCGGGAAAGGACATAGGATACTTTTTAACCCGGAAAAATTTATACTTCCCGTGCGATAAACGCATTTTGACGAAACGGAGTTTCAGGTGTCATCTACTGTCGTATAAGCTGAGAAAAATATCCATATATAGAGGATTCCACACCTCCGTTTTTCCATACAAACGCTGTCCCCTGTTTCCTCCCTGGATAATGCCGGTAGAGTTATAATTTTTTTCCTGAATATCTATGGCCACTATTAGCATGTCCCTATGTTTTCTTTTTTTTCATAATTTTATTATTAAAAAAGATAAGAACGTCCAAAAACCCAAAAAAATGGCAAGATTTTCCTCTGTGTTTAAACACCCAGGAAACAAAACTGGCTAAAATATACAAAAAAAAAAAAATATAGGAACACAGCTCAAGCCTTGCTTTAATTCCTAATGAAAAAAATACTTAAATCGGTTAAGTTTTGGAGAAGGAATCAGCGGACAACGAATCGAAGATTTTCTGTTCTTTTATTAGAACTTTTGTCGTATTGTCTTTATCGCGCTCTGCAGTGGGAGACTTGAGATTGGTGAGACAGCAATACATTTTCAAATACCTATTTTCAATTTCTCTCGCCCCTGGTGTATCCGGACTCTTGACTACAATTTTCGATGATAGTGAAAATAATAAAATAGGCAAATTAGATTAAATTAACCTGATATCGTATCGAGATTAACTCCATATAATAGAGACGCCAATCAAGTCTACAATTTCAAGTTACTTTTGGTAATATGAATCACCTAAAACTGCTTGTAAGGTCGGATATAATTAAGTTGGTGTTTGTGTGTGTCTAAAATTAGAGCTTAGACAAAGTCGTATTATTTAGATTTTAGAATCCTAAACTGTGAAAATTTGTCTAAGCTCCAATAGCAGCAGTGCTATACTTTGTCAACAATAAATGCCATACTGGAATAAAAATCCTTTAGATACAGGTGAGTTTGTATTTCACCACCTGCATCTAGAATTTAGATGTATTTGCTGAAAGTTTTTATAATAAAAACTGAACTACAAGTTCAGTTTTCAGATAATTATACTTTTTTTTTTGTGTAATACTACGAGTACATCTAAATCGCTTTAACGCCTTCGTGGCCCAGTGGTTTGGAGCGTGACTCTTGCCATTGAGGTCGTGGGTTCGACTCCCGCGTTAGAAACATATTATTTCCAAGTTTGGTTAGGGCAATGCAGGCTGATCATCGGATTGTTTGACAAGTAAGATGATCCATGCGTCGGATGGGCATGTAAAAAGTCGGTCCTGCGCCTGGCCTCTCGTCAGTCGTGTCCCACTGGGTTATGTGAGTAAAGGAATAGAATGCTCTTGTGTACTGCGCACACACTTGGGCACTATAAAAATTACTTCTCCGTAACTGGCTTGGTTTCAATGAAACCGGCCACCGTCACAGAAACCGGTGTGGGAGTTATTATCATTAAACCGGTTTAGCGGCTTAAGCGCGAATATATAATAGATAGACAGACATACATTCGCATTTATAATACTTGTACCATTGCCCTTTAGTTCATATTTCAAACTAGAAGTTCAGGGACGTGATACACCTAATAATAATAAGTTGCGTCAAAATGTATTACTGTCGAGTGTGAGACGCGTGTCTGATGTGCGGACAGACCGACAGATTGACACTGATTATATATTAATAAATTGATAACACGAATTACATTACACAATGTTTTATTAGTGTTGCTTCATTATTGATATCAATAAAGGCCATGAGATTTTATTTGTATGTGTTAGTCTGCTTTAGGCTCAATTTATACCGGCGCGGAATGGACTGGAATGGAAGCGCCAATTTCGCCTCATGACGCGGGAATTCACTGGAATGCTCGAGCATTTTCGCGAATTCCCAAGTCATGAGGACATCCCATTGTTTAGTCTGTATCTTTTACTTTACTAGTTCCCGCCACTTCCCGCGGATTCCACAGACGGCACCGGAGAATTCTCGAGAATTCGGCGGAAGAAGCGAGCGCAAGTTTTTGGCTCGTATTTAATATGTGTGTATACTATATTTTTTTTAAACGGGCTTTGGCCCACCACACATTCCCACCACTGTATCTCCTGTGTCGCCAGGATCGACAGCGGTATCCATCCACGAAAACCCTTTGATATGATCTCAGGGAGCCCGAGGGACATGCTAAAACTGTGTGTATACTATTGATATAAAGTTCATCATACTATGCACAATTCCGTTGCAAAGAGCTGCTTCCATTCCATTCCACGGCGAAGTAAATAGAGCAGCCGAAAGTTTATCAATTTACCTACTACTAGGACGAAATCTTCCTACTAGGACCTGGTGGCTGGTTAAAAGTATTACATACGATAGTACCAATGGTACATTATACAATACATTCAATAACTAGGACAATCAGAAGAGTTTCAGGTGCGTTGCCGGCCTTTTAAAAGAGAATACGCTCTCTTCTTGGCGGTTTGCAGGTCGTATTGGTCCGGGAATACTGCTGGCCACATGTAATTCTAACGATCTCAAATGTGACCAACATTTTTAGGTACTAAATCTCGTGAAAAAACAAAAACTACTAAGTTTTGGAACGTAGTCAAAAATTACCATTAAAGGCATTCTTTCTTTTTTTCGGCCAAAGGCGTTGCGACCTCTAAGCCTATAATAACAAACTAAAAGCATCATCTAAAAGCTATAATTTAGTCTGAAACACAATTAACTTTAGTGGTTTGTTTGCAAATCCTGCCAATGTCAAACAAAACACAGTCATTATGAATTGCGTGCAGTCCTTGGCGATTCGTGACGATTTTAACATTTCTCTTTTATGAGAAGGTTAATTCTTGGAAAGAAACATAGGACACCAAACAGACGGACTGACAACGAAGTCTTAGTAATAGGGTCCCGTTTTTACCCTTTGGGTACGGAACCCTAAAAAAATTTCCACTCCTCCCGAAAAAAAAGAAACAACAGCAGCAGGCGTGGTAAAAATTCGTGGCACAATTTCGTTGTAAAAATATATATACTATAATCCTTCCTCTCCTATGTTTAGCCGGCGGTCTTATAATCTGCATCCGTCTTACGAATTTTCGATCTCGTAACGTGTCGAGAAAGAACATAATCGGCTAAGTGCGAGTCGGATTCGCGCACGAAGGGTTCCATACGGAACCACCACCATACGGTTGCAGAGCAAAAATAGGCCAAAAATTCTGTTTTTTATATGGGAGGTAAGGTAAACCCCCCCTTACATTTTTACTTTATTTTAATATTATTATTAATTATTGAAGCACTCCTACAATTAAGGCCTTTATAAAAAATTTCCAGTACTTTGAGGTTTGAATCCCGGGAAAGCACTATATACTTTTTATCCCGAAAAAATGCACGGTTCCCTCGCGATAGCCGAATTTGGCGCTACGGAGTGGCCTACTTTATAGTAATAAAAAGACATAGAGCCTAGCCGGTTAGTAGAGTTAGAGCAAAAAGATAAATAATTATTAGTTCCCGTTATTTTTTATTTTAAACCGACATACACCTTAAAGGGGGAGGTTATTATTGTGGTTAGCTGACCGCAGATCGACGTGGTATTGTTTATTATTGTGGAAGATGAGACGCACACAAACGCAATGTCGCAATTTGTGGTCCAACATTACGTGGTCTTTCTTGGATGGTCTCATCATCACCATGGTGGTGCATCAAGTTAGTCTTTAGTTCATCACAAGTACTATCAGAGAAGTTGACTCAAGCCGATGGCGGATCTACGTAATTTGGTCGCGTTATGCCACACACAGACCCTACGAAGGAGACCCACGTTCAGTAGTAGACGGCAATAGGCTGATTATGATGATGTCACAGCCGACAGATCATAACGTGTCATAACTAACATTGAATTGAAATAACCCGACCAAATGACGTAGGTCCACCATCTATCTTAATATCAATTTATCTAATATTATAGTAAATTAAATGCAGAAAAACATCGCCCGGAAAACCGTTGAGTAAATTTTCATTTTGTAACAGCAATGCAACGGGCAGCAGGCCAGCCCCGGATTTATAAATAGGCCGTATAGGCCGCGGACTTGGGGCGGCAGCGTCCTAGGGGGCGACAGCGTCCATAGGGCGCCTCGCACCAGTCCAACTTTGTGTCAAACTCTTTATAAAGTTAAGTAAGTAATCTATAATATAAAAATAAGTCGCTGAATGTGTTGCTAAGCACAAAACTCGAGAACGGCTGAACGGATTGGGCTAATTTTAGTCTTAAAATATTCGTAGAAGTGCAGGGAAGGTTTTTAAGTGACACGAAGTTCACCGGGACAGCTAGTTATTCATAAAAGTCTCTAAATGCGACTGACAGGCACAATACAGTTTTAAAACACTGGTTACTTCGTTTAAAGAATCAAGACTTATACGAGGGCTGCTATTTATGTATCCGGAACTGGCCACTTACAAGAACAATATTTAAAAAGTAATTACAACATTTGAAAATAGAACTCTTTGGTTGAAGAATACATTTTGTTTCATGTGACTGTCAATTATTTTTCCATTGTGGCGTCATTTTGAAAATTGCGTGTCTTCATTTGCCATGGATTTAACGCGTGAACATTTTCGTGCAATGATTTACTACGATTTTCGGCGTGGGCTAAATCAACAACAGTGCTTTATTCAACTCACCGCAACTTTTGGAGATGAAGCACCATCAAAAACCACTGTTTATCACTGGTACAGTGAGTTTAATCGTGGGCGGTCTATGCTCACGGATGAAAATAAAGAAGGTCGCCCATAAACAGCTGTTGTCCCACAAAATATAGATGCTGTGCGGGAACTAATAATGCGTGATCGTCATGTTACATATCGCGAGATAGAGGCGTCCTTAGGTAATATGACGATAGGAATAAGTATGACGAGCATACATAAGATATTACACGAACATTTGGCTGTAAAAAAAATATGTTCGCGTTGGATTCCGCACAACTTGACAATCGATCAAAAACGGGCTCGTGTCGATTGGTGCAAAAAAATGATAAAAAAATACAACCGTGGTACGTCAAAAGCCGTTTATAATATCTACACAGGTGATGAATCTTGGATCTATGCATATGACCCCGAAACTAAACAACAGTCAACGGTGTGGGTGTTCCAAGATGAGCCGAAACCAACAAAAGTTACTCGTGCAAAAAGTACTTTGAAGCAAATGGTCGCCTGTTTTTTTGGAATTAATGGACATGTGGCTACAGTGCCATTAGAGAATCGTAAAACGGTTAATTCTGAATGGTATACGACCATTTGTTTACCAGAAGTCTTTGAAGAAATAAGAAAGGACAACCGACAACGCAGAATCATATTACATCACGACAATGCTAGCTGTCACACCTCAGCTGAAACAACTCAGTTTTTGGAGGGTCAAAAGATCGAATTGACTGGTCATCCGCCGTACAGCCCTGATTTGGCACCTAACGATTTCTTTTTATTTCCATACGCGAAGAACAAATTACGTGGTCAACGTTTTTCGAGCCGCGAAGAGGCTGTTGATGCGTTCAAAATGCACGTTTTGGAGATACCTCAATCAGAATGGAAAAAGTGCTATGAAAATTGGTTCCAGCGTATGCAAAAGTGTGTCGATCATCGCGGCGAATATTTTGAAAAGCAATAAAACCATATTAAATGATATATGTTTGTTTCTTTTTTTAATTCCGGATACATAAATAGCAGCCCTCGTAAATCATCCACAACGCACATTAAAATGACAGGCCTTTTTTACCGTAAGTATTTATCACTGAATAATAAAAAAAATATCTTAATGAACGCCATGAAATAATAGTTTACTTAAAAGTGGCAACAATTGTGTCGTAAATTAACAGAATGAGTTTATTATTAATAATAGTTATATTATATGTGAGGCTAAGTAATAGCTTATCGCAGGTCATCGCTGGGGGGAGGCTGGGGATCTAACGTCTTATAAAAAATTATAACCACAAAAAATTAAAAAATAAGAACTCGATACAAAACTCTAAAACCCTCTATGATTAGAGGGTATTAGAGTTTTGTATGAATCCTGATGGATTCAAAATATTGAAACTATGAAGCCACTAGAAGTTGCTTATAACTTTTCATGAAATAGATAAACCTGCCCCCTTACACAAAGTATCTTTCGTTAAAAACGATGACAAAATATATGCGGTTTGACATAAGTCATCGCTAAATGACATTTCGCTTGCAAAGACTAATGTAAAATCCCATACATTTTGATAACGAATTTCGTCATCGCTTTTAACGAGAGGGACTTTGGCTACGGTCTCAGATTTTTCAGCACTGAGTGGGGTAATGGCGCTGCTACATACACTCTCGATCATGTCAAACTAGATTAAAATCGCACCACCCGTTTGGATGCTACGATGCCACGGACGTACATTCATAGACAGACACGACAAATGAATAACAACCTTCTTTTTCGTCGGGGTTACAATTTTAGTTAAGGCTGCCTTCACATTACGTCGCGAGCCGCGCGGCAGCCGCGCGACTCGTTTTAGTATAGCAGTCGCGCGGCTGCTGCACTACTCGCCGCGACTTAAGGCGAGGATAAACCCCAATTTGTTATTCCGTGACTCCCGGTTTACCTAGTTCCAATATAATAACGAAGTGTTAAAAAATATGAGATATAAAGCACAATATTTAAAATACCTTAAACCATAAACATTTTAATAAAACGTAATACTTTGGCTGTAATTAATTTACAAACTCACCTCTGAAAAAACTCTATTTCGTCGAAATATAAGTATTAACTAGGATAATTATACATTTTATTTGAATAAATTGTTAGTAAATCTATATTAAAACTTCTTTAACCGAACACTTTTGTTTCTTAATATTTATTTCCAAAGATATTTAAAAAAAACATGAAAAATAGCGAAGATCCGCCAGAGTTGTTACAGTTTTATGCTAAGCTAAAATGAATCTTATTGCGATGCGTATACGCCTGGTCTTTGGTTGTGTGCAAGGTTATCGTTTTTGATTGAGATTAATCCCTGCCTTAATGTAAAGGCAGCCTAATAGAGACATAGAGACAATTTCCCTCAAAAATAACCCCCAAAAACTGGTTACTTTTTTGCGGAAAATGTATGAATCCCTCAAAATCCCTTATCAAATAGACAAAGCCGCAGAAAACGTCTAGTACTCAAAATATTTAACTAAAAAGCTAAGTAATCATTAGAAGCATACCCAGTGTCCCCTTGTGTGAGAACTGCCAACAATCGTCCAGCCTTGCGCTAACACCTCAACAATGACGAGATAAACTTAGCTATTCCATAATTCTATTATAATTCCATAATTGCAATTAGCGGACCTTCGCCGGATACTAATTGGTATGTGGGACGCACGTGCTTGTATTTTGGCCACTGGTGTATAGAACGACAAAATGTTTTGGCGCAAGGATGATATTTGCGTCTAGCATGCGTCCAACGAGATATCTCACTCTCGAATGTCTACTCTCGATAAAAATGTGTTCTCATGTTAGGGCTCGCTAATTTTGACGACAGGTCTACACGAGAAAAAATGTATGTCATGTTGTGTCAAAGAGACAAACCATCAAACATCGAGAATGGCCAGACCAGGCAGAATCTTATTCTTTCGAATTGCTCCCGATAAGTATTTTCCGCTGCGCCCCAGAGATGTTTTCCAATGTCGTAAAAAAATCTACAGCCGAACATAATAATATAACCTTCTCCTTTTTGGAAGCCAGTTAAAAAACAAGGGTGCAGTTATAAAAAAGGCTATTTACGGCACTGGGCGCACTGTAAAGTGCGTGTGGCATATTCTCAAAGGATCAGCTCTGGATTTATAAAAAGGCCGTATAGGCCGCGACCTAAGGGCGGCAGCATCCTAGGGGGGCAGCCACGGCAGCGTCCTAGGGCCGCGCAGATTTCGTATAGGGGGCGGCGGAAATATAGTGGCCCCTAATAAACATTAAACAATATAAATCTGGCACTGCAAAGGATCATACAATTTTATAGCATTTCATAGCATACCTAGCATATTCATGCTAGGTAGCTGTAGGAACGCAGGCTGAGTGTCTCAAATATCTACGCAATAGGTGTGACATTTTGTGTTCTTGATTACTGATAACTAGACATCGGATTATATGCATTTGCATACTTGCATATTATGCAAATGCATATAGTGTCACTTTTTAGGCGATAGTGCATATTTTGGCAATTTTTCGTTGATAGTACATATTTCGGTAGTTTTATGCCCTCGTAGTCTCCAAACTAGCTATCATGACACACACCAAGGCCACAAAACAGAGGTACGATAGATCAAAACACTTCAAATATGTGGCTCCATTCCCATTTAAAGAATGCAATACAGCCAATAGGTACAATATCTTTCTAGAAACGAAAAAGAAGGTACAATATCTTTCTTTGTAGTTGGAAACATTAGTAAAAAATTTGAATAAAGTAGTTACCGATTTAATAAACTTCCATGGGAATTAAGATTGCAATTGGAAAATATTGGTACAAAATTATTATTGGTGCTGTATAAGAAATTAAAAATCCTGGATTTGATGAAATTTAAAAAATTGGCGCTTTTATCCACCGGAAAAATCTTCAAAAAAATAATAAATTTTAATATTAAGTCACTTTTGATTGTGCATATTTTGTGCATATTTCAGCCATTTTGGCACTTTGATCGTGCATAATATAATCAGATCCGAGATAATCCGATTTCTACTGATAACAATATTTTACACCATTTTACATCAATTTCTGCGAGAACGACTTTGCTAACATTAGATATTAACATACAATCTAGTGCCTAAGCGTTGTAATAGTTACAGATCTTCTTAGTATTACAACACTTTGTTATTTGTTATTGTTCTGTTACACTTTAAAACTAATTTGCCTTGTGTAGATATAGGAAATAGTTAGAAATGACATCAAAATGTAACAAAATAACAAATTAATTTAAAATGTTTAAATTAAGAAGTTTTACTCGAGACCAACTGCTTCAAAAAGTTTTTTATACGCTCAAAAATATTATTTTTCTAAAATATAACTATAATGGCGATTGCACGCTAAGCACGGCCACCATAGAGTTTCTTTAATCGGAAGAATAGTCATAACGACTGGCAAAATAAATCTATTGTTTTGTTCCTAAAATCTGTCAGACTTTCTTTTCCTTTTTTATTGTGCTCATGCTAAGCTTGTACCATCGAGGAAATTGATTCCTAGGCAGTTGATGGACCTACGTCATTTGGTCGGCTTATGTCAATTCAATGTTAGCTGTGATCGGTCGGATGGGGAGTCTTAACGCGACTTTACTAAAAGTAGTATTCGAATCAAGACGACCGCGACGCGAGACCACGACTCGAGACCGCGACCGGCGTCCGCGACCCACGCTTTATAGAAGTGCTGACGGATGCACGCGACCCATCGCGCGACGTGTGGGCGTGGCCTGCCGGCGACTGGCGTCGCGCGACCCAGTCGCTCACAAGGCAGTGCCGTGGCGTGACAGATACAAAATGGCCGCGTTTTCTTTGCACGAAGACTAATTACGAGTTTCTTATAAGTCGTACGACTCGGTCGCGTAGATTCGTAAGTAGCTGTCGCCCCGCACCTGCAACCGATTGCCGGTCGCGGTCTCGGGTCGTGGTCTCTTGTCGCGGTCGTCTCGATTCGAATGCTATCTTTAGGTCAAACATCTGCCTAGGTATCAACTTCTCTGATATGTTTCCTTGTTTTTGTACTACCTATAGGTAGTACAAAAACAAGGAAACAAGGACACCTTTTCGCCTGTTCTATGCCTACTTTTATACCTTTATACCTCCTTTCAAGCCATCATAGGAAATGCTATGTCATTTAGTTACAATGGTGCCAGCCTATCACGGTGTGGCGGTATTCAAGCCAGCACGGAGCCACAAAGGAATTGAACCTGTGACTCAATATGACATTTACTTAGGGCTGCCCCATCTATATTTTCTTGGTCTATGATTTTTTAATTGACAGGTCACACAGATCAGAAAAATCCATATTTACTAATACTATAAAATATGTGAAAGTGTCTTCTTTCTTTCTGTCCGTCTGTTATCTCGTCACGCGTAAGCGGTTTTTATTTATTTGGTAGTGTCGACATAGTATGTGAGACAGGAAAAGACAGGATTTTCCACGAAGTTGGCTGTTGGGGCGTCATGGTTTCATATTATAAATCAAGTAGGCTAGACTGGGTACGGTTGTGCCAGGGAACGGTTGTGACAGTCGTCATAACAGCGAAACTATACGGAATATGGGGACGGGTGCTAAGAGAGAAAGACGCGTCTTGCAAGTCTGAATGCTTCTCCCAGCATTGCTTCCGCCAGCACTTGACGATAATGTTATCAGGGGCCTTCATTGCTTTTTAAGAGTCAAAAGTAGGTTTTCTTGCTTGATTTATTTCAATGTTTACTATTTTTTGTATGCAAATAGCCAATTTCGTTTATTTTCTTGTTATAAGTTGATCATTAGTAGTTAACTATAAGTGATTATTTTTTACGTAATTCGTTTAGCCGATTCGTGGCGCTTGTTTGATAATTAAAATTGTCTTGGGTACGGTTGTCAGTTGTGACATATCTTATGGGTACGGTTGTGACATACATTTTTCCTATAATTTTTCTTAGATGTCTAAAAACGCTTGCAGGAGACCAAACGAGTGCAGGATATTATCAGTCAATACGACAATACTTACGAAGAAGTCAAACGTAGGACTTATTTACAGAGAACGGAGAAATTCATGAAATAAATCGGATGTTGTTGTTTTGGTTGATAAATATGTTTAGAAATAGACTATGTTTTGATACGCTAGATGAATTTGTTTAGAATAAGATTATGATGTTTTATGGTACTTACATTTTTATTGAAATAAAAATCATATAAAACATTTTTTTGTAGACGTCACTACCGACCACAACCACCGTCACAACCGTCCTTGGGTTGTGATCGGTTGTGACAATTTCCCTCCTTCTTTTAAATTTGATTCCATGACTAATATATCGTATTTTAGCATGATATATATTAGTATTTTTATGTAGACAAATAAATAAACTATGGTTTGTGATAAAATTTTCCTAGCTAGGTGTAAATTTAACAAAATTATTGCCCTCCAAACCAAAAATGTCACAATCGTACCCAGTCTACCCTAATATTATGAATTTATTCTGTTACCATTATCCACTCGTATGAACTACAAAAACATATGCTTCAGTTACTTTAATCTTCCAGTATATATTTAATAAAAGCAAAGCTGATGGACAGATGCACAGACCAAATCCTAAAAGCTAGAAACTTTACTCTGAGCCAACCCAGAACCCAATACTTCTATACTAATATTATAAATGCGAAAGTGTGTCTGTCTGTCTATCCCTCTATCTGTCTCTCTGGCTGTATGTTACCTCTTCACTTCCAAATCTATTTTGCTGGAATTTAGAATGGTTTTTATCCCGGAAAAATGTAACGGAATTGCGGTCATCATCTAACAGGTCATGAAAGTTTATACGCCATGAATACTTTAAGTTTTTGCTATGGCTAAAACCAATAAACAATTCGCCTACTTGTCAACCCTATTTCGATATAATTGCGATCAAAAGTAATATCGAAGAATTTCACACTAACGGCTCTATACATACCATCGCTTCCTTATGCGCTGCCAAACTGTTATATCATTTGATTAATTACTCAGCGAAATGATTTAAATTGCCCACTTACGTACAGATAATTACTTTATACACTAATAAGTAATAACTTTATTACGTTTATTATCAAAACAGGTAAAGTAATTAATTTTGGGACCATCGAATATTGTAATGGTTAATGCAAAATGTTTCTCTATTTTGAGGACTCATTGTGCGTTGGTTTGGGTTCAGTGTACACTCAGAGGTAGTGGGTGCGATTTCCGCACTGAAGCCAACCAGTACTTGGAAACAACACCAAGTTTGGTTAGGGCAAACTCAAAAGCGCTTTGTCATAAGACATAGAGTGACCTAAATTAAGGCTGGCAAAAAAATATTTCATAAGTATTATTAAAATATATTTTTTCTTTTCCGTCATTATTTATTTTGTAACATCTTTCAAAAATATAATTATTGTGTAGGCATAAAGAAATATCAATTAAACATGCTAACATGCGAAAACCATACAATTAACCAAGTGCGAAAATAATCTGAAAACTTTTAAAACAATTTCGCCATTATAGTGCATGCGCGAAAACCTAATTGTAGCCTTGCTAATAAAAATGAAAAAGTGTGGTTTCGTCACTTTAGGTGCTAACAGCTCCCGTTTGAACCCACGACCTTGGGGGAGCATCCCAGCTTTCTACCGCACCATCCTTTCCATTCGCTCGGCACCGCTCAGTTCATCTTGACGCGCCTCGAGCTGCGCCTGCGCCACGGTTAGTGCCAGCAGTCAAGCCGAAGACAAAAAAAAATCCGCTAACTCCCAAAGCGAAGTAACCCCAAAAATTAACAAAAAATTTCGCACATTTTTTTTTCATAATAATTGCGTTTATCTGGATTTAATCTTTGCGTAACTCAGCCTCCTAACCGTGGGAGCTGATTGTCTTTTTTACAAGTTATGTGCATACAACGTAACATTTCAACGAGATTAAACGTGACGAATACGCGTTTTCAATTTTTTTTTTACCTAATCATTGCATTTTTTTACTCTATAAAATAACTTTTGCAGATTCTTCGGGTTGACTGTAACATCTAGTGTGTTTGAGTGATTTTGTGAATTGTGCCCAGAAAAAGAGCGGTGAGTTTGTTCTTATTTTATTATTATTTAAATGCAGAATAACTCTTACTGATTTGTAGAGCATTTTAGTGTCTAAACACACCATGCCGAAGCTCCGCGGCGGAAATTCCGCATGATTACGTCAACAATGCCAAACGCACACAATATAACGCGACGGAATTTCGGCATGGTGTGTCATCGGTAATTTAAAATACATTGTACGTGGAATCAAGCCGAACATAGAGTGTTTAGACACTAAGGCCTGTATAAGTAGTCAGTACTCAAGATGCATCTCGGTCTCAAGACACGGTTCAGGCTCTGTGATTGGCTGGCTGTCAAAATTTAGACCAATCACAGAGCCTTAGTGTTACTCTAACTGCAGCATTCCGAGACGAATATTAATTAACTAATTGCGATTAAATGAACATTTTGACATTTAAAACCATACAATATTATCTATCAAACTCTTCATTAAATCGAAGTTTAATCCTTCGATCGTGGATTCTTGGAAATCTATTGTTATTCTATTGTGTCTCGCTCACCAGTGAGCTTATGGGGCTTGATGGGTAAATTATTATTATTTACCCCGGCCGCACATTATCCGAATCTCTGATCAGAAAAATTCGGATGCCCCGCCATCTGTTCATACATTTGTTGTGGACTCCGCATAGTAACTCTGACGTGTCAAAATGTATGAGCGTCCGAATTTTTCTGATCAGTAATTCGGATAATGTGCGGCCGGGCTAAATGCGGCAGTTACAGAACTATTGAAACCTCATTAACGGCCGTTCCCAATATATGATCTATCTCTGGTTTTGCCCTACTAGAGATATGAATAGCTCACATTAGACATTAGAGACATATATTTTATGTCAATTGTGAGCTATTCCTATCTCTAGTAGGGCAAAACCAGAGATAGATCAAATATTGGGAACGGCCGTAAATGTCTTGAGATTTTCACTTTAAGTAGTTTAAGTACTTTCAGTAGCTAACTTTAGGTATACCAGTAATTATGTTTTCTTGTAAACATATTGTGTAGTACCACACATGTTTACAAGAAAAATAATTTTATAATTATTCAAAGGAAAATATTTATCGTGCACGTGTTTTTTTTTTAATTTTTATGGCTTATTTAATTTAATTTCACGCTGTTCTGCTTCGAAGACTTTTTGACCTTCGCATTACAAAAATAAAAATAAAATGTGGAATAATTAATAAACTATACGGTGAAAGAAAAATATTTTCAGGAAGTGTTTTATGCGACAATATGTTTTTTGCTGCCTTGATGTTTACTTAATTTACTTGTTACCATTATTGTTTATTACTCATTTACTCAGGTTTTAAGTAAATAATTAATATTAATACAATTTGGTGAAATATAATATTAAAATCCGTATGTTGCTCGCAAATTCGTCGCGCCAAAATATGTATGAAAATCTACACGTCCTTTCACGTCCTTTCGCGAAAGCTACATTCACACCAAATTTCATCCAAATCAGTACATCGTTTTCAATATGAAGAGGATACACAGACATACACTTTCGCTTTCATATTAGTATATATTACGTAGAGTTCATTGTCGTTCGTTGTTTATTTATTACCTGCTTGATTAAGGGTAACAGTATTTTTATGTTAATTATAATTAACAATACAACATACCTTGAAGGTCTACCTTCGTAACACAACACAACTGACTTTGGCCCAAATATTGTATTTTACGGCTTTAGATACTTTTTTTGAAATATTACTTCGCAACGCCGCTGCGCGAAAACTCGTTTGTCGCACGAAAACCGTAGAATTTTCCGGGATAAAAAGTATTCTATGGCGTTCCCCGGGACTTAAAGTATCTCCATACCAAATTTCAGGTTTTGACTATTAAAAAATTGATCTCTTTCACGTAATTTTTGTCAAACTGCGCCAGAAGGAGGGTAATGTTTATCGAAAGTAGTAATACACATGTATGTATTATAATATTTATGTGTTTACTGTGAGAGTTACACTGGGTACATCAAAATGCAGTCGGGTGTATTGTTTGATATACCGTTTATACCATTTAATTTAATTTCTTTGTTTACATAAAATCAGAACTACAATAATATTAAGCCTATAATTATTATTGTAGTTCTGAGAAAAATCTACCAGAAAAATTTTAAAGGAAAATAATTATAAAGAAAATGTTATTTTTTTTTTATTATATACTTTAATATTACTTTAAATACTTATTAGTTATTACTTAATGCTTATTAGTATAATCTATATTACATTATTTAACAATTGGACACAGTAAAACATGATATTCTGAGATATTATCTACTTATGCATAAAATTGTAAAACTACAATTACTAAATATTTGGGTAACTTTATACGTAACAATTGTTAATTCATCTTCTAATGGTATAAATAATTATACATAGTTATTAAACATATTATTAAGAGGGTCACGGATTTTAAACGTCAAGCAACACCGATCGCGGCGTGACATGTGATGGGTGACCGAGCGGAACTAAGTGAGCTATATTTTTTGCGTGGAATTTTAAATAACTTGATAACATCATTGCAACTATTATAAGCCGATTTAACCGACTTTTAAATAGATCTTGAAGAAATCATAACTTCCAGTTTGTGGGTATATAATATAATATTTTTGTATTTTAATTGTCTTAATATGATTTACGAGCAGAAAAATTAAATGTAACAATAGGATCTGCTTATTTCTATTAGAAATAAGCAAATCCTATTGTGTCGTCTTACTGTGTGTAAATTGTTATTGTGAATATTTCTTGTGCACAATAAAATATGATTAAATAAAATAAATAAATAAATGTAATTATACCATAGCTTTTATAATTTTATTTCATAAGTAACAAATACTTTGCTGTCGTGCTAGGGCTAATAATCCCACGCGCGGTATTACAAACAGATGGGCATCGTAACATGCGTGTACTTAATACACGAGCTCATTACCGTGTGGTGTCTGGCAAGAGCGGTGGCGACTTTTATATTTTCGCCTCAAATCTAAACGGTTAGTCAAAAAAATTAAGTTAAAAACCAATATTTAAAAAAAAAAATATTAAATTTTATTAGTTTCGCTAAAAGTCGAGAGCCGCTGAACCGATTTGGCGAATTTTAGTCTTAAAATATTTGTGGATGTCCAGGGAAGGTTTATATAGGGAACTGGGAAGTGATAGGAAGTTTATCGGGTCAGTAAAATATAAACATTTTCATTCATTTCTGTGCCTCGTCAGCTTGATTAAATTATAGAATTACCTCAATTCAAGCAAAGCTTCGTTCCTATTGTTTTTTTATATAGATTTGACAGGAAACAGACTGGCTGTTTCCTGTCAAATCTATAATATAAAAAAGTAAGCTTCTGTAGTTTTTTTTAAGCCCCGGCGAAAATATAATTCTCCTTATTTTTGTTACGTCACAAACAGCGTCACACATCCGTCAGAAAAAGTAGAGCCAACCCTAACCCCGGGCGCGCACTAGCGGCCAGGTCGCAGCCATCGAAAGTATGGTGTGGCCGCATACATCATCAAAATCATCACCCTTTTCTTCTCCGAGTAATCTTATGACTTGTACCACGCTGTTTACTCTTCTGACCTCCCTTCACTGCCGCTTGACCGCCGGCGCTTCTCACGAAACAGTAGCGGACTCATTAGCCAAATATATCACTTATCGGAATGGACCAAGGTTTCGGAACTCATAGAGAACATTCTTTTATCGAGAAGAATCTTGGCCCTCAGACTTTTCATCATACATTCGTTAATCCTTACTTTGACAATTCAAATATCTAACGATAAAGCTATTGATATATTGATGACTAGATGACGCCCGCCGCCGTTGCGCCAAAATTTGTTAATCACGCGGGAACCGTACATTTTCCCAGGATAAAAAGTAGCCTATGTCTAATTTCAACAAAATCGTTTCAGCGGTTTGGGCGTGAAGAGGAAACAGACAGACAGACACACTTTCGCATTTATAATATTAGTATGTATGGATAAGATGCGATGAGTATGAAAAATATTTAGCGGTCCCCCCAAACTTTACTTTTTTTATCAAGTGTGTATATTTGTGAATCTTATATCCTTTTGTTAAAATTCTCCTGCGTAATATATTAATCGAGTTAATTATTTTTTAGGGTTCCGTACCCAAACGGGTAAAACGGGTAAAAAAACGGGAGCCTATTACGGAACCTTTCGTGCGCGAGTCCGACTCGTACTTGGCCGATTTTTTATTGAAATAGTTCTCTCGACCTCTGGCGACCGAAGCTTCGCGACTCGCCAGGGGGTCGCACCCACAGGTTGAAAAACACTGTTTTGGAACGACATACAATCTGAAGTGGTTGAATCTTAATTGTAAGATATCGATCTACGAATAATAAAAACTAAATACTCAAAAATTATAACCATTGCGTAACTAATAAAGCTTCTCTAACGTTTTCCTTGTATCCAATGAGCAATGTACTCACGACTAAAGTTGCCAAATCGCACGCTACATTAGATGTTCATGAACATTGACCATAGAGCCTTTTGTACCTTTTACTTATCATTTTAATTCACATCCGTCTATTGTCCATGCATATTTAATATTTGTTAGGATATTACCTCTAAGAGGTGTAACAAAACAAAGTTATAATACTTTAGAGCAGCCTTTCCCAAAGTGGGCGATAACGCCCCCTAGTGGGCGCTGAAGGTATAAAAGGTGCCGCTTAGGTGCCGCACACACGGCACTTTTTACTTTGACATTTACTTGAACCTAGATAATATTTACATTGTAAAAGCTACAAACTATAAAAAAGTTTTTTTTTTAATAAAATAAGGCGGCAAACGAGCAAACGGGTCACCTGATGGAAAGCAACTTCCGTCGCCCATGAACACTCGCAGCATCAGAAGAGCTGCAGGTGCGTTGCCGGCCTTTTAAGAGGGAATCGGGTAATAGGGGTAGGTAGGAATGAGACGGGAAGGGAAGGAAAAGGGTAGGGGATTGGGCCTTCGGTAAACTCACTCTCTCGGCGAAACACAGCGCAAGCGTTGTTTCACGCCGGTTTTCTGTGAGAACGTGGTATTTCTCCGGTCGAGCCGGCCCATTCGTGCCGAAGCATGGCTCTCCCACGTATAAATAACGCTTAATTAATCACACGCTTATTAAAGTAATAGGTAACGCTATTTAGCCGTAAACATTACACCATCGTGTGTGATGTGTTTTGGAATGTATTTGCTTACATATCTTATATCTTTAAACGAGCAATTCTTGTATATATATATATATATATATATATATATATATATAATTGGAATCTCGGAATCGGCTCCAATGATTTTCCTAAAATTTAGTATATAGGGGGTTTCGGGGGCGATAAATCGATCTAGCTAGGAATCATTTTTAGAAAATGTCATTGTCATCGAATACCGAGCAAAGCTCGGTCAAATAGCTAGCACATACAGATTACATTTAGTTATAAAAGTATTTAAAAATATAAAACAAAAAAAGAACCACCGTCCACCGCTATAAAACTTGAAATAATTAGATACTACGATATATTCCCTTCTTGGGGGGTCCGTCAAAAATGGGTCAAAAAATCCTCAAAGGGATCCGCCACCAAAAAAGTTTGAGAACCGCCGGTTAGATGAACATTTGTTCAGTTTTCTTCTCTTCTATATCTTTGAATAAAGATTGATATGCGTGATAAAAGTTAGTATTACATCAACGAATCATCGATCACGATTCACAAATGTTTCTGAAAGTAACTATTTGTCGTTTGATGATTAAATCTAATCATTCTGAAACTATGATTACTTCTCATAATTCGAAAGTCATTGACAGTAATCGTGAAAGGTACCTTTTTACCATCAAATACAGACTAAAAACCTATTTTCTTTCAATAAACAATGTGTAAGTACCATAAAGTTAACATACCTAGCGGAATAGAGCAACAATCTCGAGCTGTCAAACGAAACCGAAATGGTTTCATCTGTGTATAAAAACATGTGTACGTATACACTTACACAAGCATGATTGAACATGATTTCTATGAGACTAAATTGTCAACGTGCGGCACGTGCCAACTGGACGTCAAAAAAGAGTGCTGCTGTCATGTATCACACGTTTCTTTTTACCACGCAGTGTTACTGATAGTGACATCTCTCTTGCTCAGGCCTTTGTTTCTCTATACCGAGGTATATTAACTTTATGGTAAATACCTAATTATTATCTATGTTGTTCCTTATTAATGTATGAAATAACTATATAATACCAAATTATTACATTGTGTTATTTTATAATCACATCTGTGAATAAGACTATTGCAGCATTGCATAAACCTCATTGGTTTTAAATGCTGTTTAAGTTAAGTTTTTATAAGGAACATGCAAATATAATATTTATGAAAATTTTGCTATTAAAACGTTAAAAAAATATAAAAGAAAAGCCACTGCAAGGTTAATATTTTACAAAATATTGTTTTTTTACAAAAAATACGAATTAAAAGTAACTTGAAACGGAACGGATTTCAAAACATCAATCAGCGTTCAGTGACGTCACACATGCTATCCCCGCGTTCCATTTAGCGTTAAAAACGATCAAAATGGAGGCATTTTGAGCGTTTTGATCGTTTTTAACGGTACGATCAGCGTAGCTAGCACGGGGTTTCCCAGTCGATTCTTCGGAAGAAAGTAATGGCAGTTTCTTTCCCATGTCTACATATCTTATTCCCGAGCATGGCACCACCCATCGACTTGAGTTTCAGTGGACAAAGACAAGAAACTCTTTCCATAGCAACCATTAAAGCAACGGCAATTATTTTTTTTTGACATTTAGTTTCTTGGTTCTTTTTTTTAATTATGGCACCTCGGCTATAAAACCATGGCCAGTGTCGAGTAAATGGCGGCAAATTAAAAAAATCGACGTGTGAAATGACCTTGTCTATAGCCAGAATTATAGTTTTGATCTACGAAATACGAATAATAAAAACTAAGGAACTTTATTATTCGTAGTTTGTAGATCAAAACTATAATTCCGGCTATAGACAGGGTTGCTATACATCGATTTTTTGAATTTGCCGCCATTTACTCGACACTGGCCATGGTTTTATAGCCAAGTGCCATAATAAAAATAAAAACAGAATCAAGAAACTAAATGTCAAAAGCGGATCGTCATGCTTGACTTATAGATTTTCAAAAGCGAAAGATATCGAGATAGGAAAGAAACTTTTACTCAATGTTTTTCCGGTAAAACTGTCAAAATTTAGTTTCTTTCGTTTGTCTACGTGCTTGTGCTAGCTATGCTGGTGGGGCCATTGTCAATAATTGTCAAACGGGCAATTCCATATGTGACTGACTCTACATTTGATATGACTTGCGTTTTATTTTGTCATATATTATGGTTACTATCATGTTGTTAGTATGAATTTTAAGATGGCTTTGTAGCAAATAAAACAAGTTAACTTATGTAGAAAAAATGGTATACACTGTTGTTTTCAAATAGCATTTATTTAGTCAAACATAAACGTGACCGACACTACATGCAAAAGGAAGTCGTTTCCGAGAGTGTTTGTAAACACCAATAATCTTCGTCTCTGTGTGCTAAATAACTTTTTATTTTTATCGAAAGTGCATCATAATCTCATATCCTACTGCCAGATTTTTGTGACAATTGCTTCCCATTTCCAGACATCGCAAAATTTTGGATTTCATTTGACTTTGAGGTGGTTTGGCAGGTTCTTAAAATAATAATTTAGCTTTCTGCTTCTCTCTCAGCTTTCTGTAGCTGTTTTCGCCATCTATCAGCAAAAATAACAAACAAAACGCTACTTTTGGGCATGATCGACTCTATAATGTGACCGACACTACAAAAATATTTTTTAGAGTGTTATAAAAAAAGATGACAAATTTTTAATGCCGGTATCATTTGAGTAACGCCGTCACGTAGGAAAGTTTCTAATTTTGTTGATGTAAAAGTAATTTTACTGTAGTTATAGACAAAAGTAATGATTTTTATGTGACCGACACTACAACTCGACACTGTTATCTTACAAGCCTATTATATCTTTATAAAAATGAATTTTCTCGAATCTCAAAAGCTATATCGGTATTTAGTTGTTTGAACAATCAGTGTGTAACAAAATATGACAAGAATTTAAAATAGATAACGTGAAAACTAAGTCAGAACTTCATCACACAAAACCACACTAAGCCGATCTCACGACATCATCTCATAAATGGCAGCTTTGCTAGAAAAGTAATGCTTAGAAATTGTTGCTTCTATAAAATCTTAATAGTACCATAATGTTGTGACTATAATTAAGTATTTTTAATACCAAAATCAGGTATTTATTTTTTTACTTTATGGTAGACTTTTACATGGAACTGCCCAAACAGTAGTGACGTCATTTATTTTGTGGAAGTCCAGGGAAGGTTTGTCTTAGTAAAAAAGTGATACGATGTTCATCGGATCATTTTGTTTATTAATAAAATAATACGATAAAATTCTCAAAACGCTTTTTTTCTGAAAAGATAAACATTTTATCATTTGCCTTCCAAAAATATCAACAAACCCTCATTTAACAATTGATAACCGCGCAGAAAAGTAGGTAAAAATATATCTTACAATTTAACGTCAAACTGCAATTTAGATAAATAATAAAGTTACAAAATAATGATGTTGTTGTAAAAGTCAAACACGAGAACATAATTGACAAATGGCACTGGCAGACATTATTAGCACCAGCGCACACTAGCGACGAGAGCATAAAGTCCATACGACTTAGATCGAATCAAAATCCATACTAATATTATAAATGTGAAAGTGTGTCTGTCTCATACCTCTTCATGCCCAAACCGCTGAACCGACTTTGCTAAAAAAGGAGATACTTTGAGAGAAGAAACTCCATAACAACCGCAACTCCATTATGCCAACATTAATTTATTGGGCGGGTACCGTATATTTTTCTGAAACAAAAACTATCCTATGTCCTTTTCTATGTCTCAGAGTATCTCCTTACCAAATTTCATCTAAATCCGTTTAGCCGTATAAGCATGAACGAGCGTAATAGACAGCCATACTGAATGCAGCAGAAATTCTGCTTATACGAAATACGTTCGTTTGGCTTCACCCTAAGGATGTATTTTATTTGATTAAGACACAACATCTCTCCTAATCTTTAGCAATTATCGTGCGTGAAACGCTATTAAAGTGAGAGTCCTCATTGCTCTAAGTCTATTGTTGTACTATTGTTAGTACTAACATACTATTAGTGATAGTATCATAAGTCTAAATAGCGATAATGAATACTTACCTATCTATAATATTAGCATTCCTTTGTCTATTCATAAACATAGTATTTTGTATATTACCAACGTATAATGGTATGTTCACATTGCAACGCAAAGAGGCAATGTAAGGACCAGTTTACATTGTTCCAATCCAGTAATCCAATCCAGCGCTGGATTGCTACTAGAATAATGCAAACGGCGATTGGAATGCACTCCAGTGCCTGACTTTTTAGCATTTTAAAAATGTAATTCAAAATTGCACTGAAATAGGTGGGCGTCATATTTGGCACTTTAATTTTTATTTTCTTGTGTAGTAAATAAAGTTCAGTTTGAATAACTCATTTAAAATGCATCGCGTCACCTTGTTACGTTGGCCGTTGCAATGAGAAATTGAGAACTGACTCTTAAAGTGACAAAAATTATGTTATATATCTCGTAATAATTCTCTGTAATAGGTAAAAAATAAATGAAGATTGATGAACGTTATATAACTATAGTGTGCGCTCGTGAGTAAAACACACAAACACACAAAAACTGGCAATTACTGGCACGAAACTCTGTGGGATCACGTGATTATGCCAGATTTGGCAATCATTTATCTTTTTATCAATTGCAATTTCCCCAAGAAAAAGAAGTAGCCTCTTTTACGCTGATGAGTAAGTATTGGATTGAAGTTAATCTATTGTTGTCTTTCTCGCTTTTCGTATTTATGAAAGAGAAGGCAATTTGTCTTGACAAAGGATTAACTTATTTTTATTAGATTATAATATAGACGAGCTTTTGCCCACGGCTTCGCTCGCATTAAGAAGTATTATTATATACAAACTTTCATCCCCTATTTTAACCCCTTGGAGGTGGAATTGATCAAAATCCTTTCTTAGCGGATGCCTACGTCATAACATCTACCTGCATGCCAAATTTCAGCCCGATCCGTCCAGTGATTTGGGCTGTGCGTTGATAGATCACTATGTCAATCAGTCAGTCAGTTTCGTAGTATATTTCGTATCTCGTAGATACGCCCGCATCAGTTGCTCCAGAATTCGTTTGTCGCGATAAAACCGTACACAGTTCAGGGATAAAAAGTATCCTATGTAAAGACATAGGATACTTTTTAACTTACACTTTTCCCAGGATCAAAGTATGAAGAACATACTTTGATCCTGGGAAAAGTCCCAGGATCAAAGTATGTTCTTATGCGTGGGAGAGCCATGCTTCGGCACGAATGAGCCGGCTCGACTGGATAAATACCACGTTCTCACAGAAAGCCGGCGTGAAACAGCGCTAGCGCTGTGTTTCGCCGAGTGAGTGAGTTTACCGGAGGCCCAATCCCCTACCCTATTCCCTTTCCTACCCTCCCCTATTCCCTTCCCTTCCCTACCCTCCCCTATTACCCTATTCCCTCTTAAAAGGCCGGCAACGCACATGCAGCTCTTCTGATGCTGCGAGTGTCCATGGGCGACGGAAGTTGCTTTCCATCAGGTGACCCGTTTGCTCGTTTGCCCCCTTATTTCACAAAAAAAAAATGTCCACTCCGAATTGCAGCAAAATCGGTTCAACAGTTTAGGTGTGAAGAGGTAACATACAGACAAACAGACACACTTTCTCATTAATAATTTATTTATTTATTTTTATTTATTTGGAAAACAAACAGTGTATATTTAATTTATAGAAGGCTGTATAAAATGTAGACACCATTTACACGTTTACACATTTAGAATAATAACTAGCTGTTTGACCGAGCTTTGCTCGGTATTCGATAAAACACGAATAAAATGACTCCTAGCTAGATCGATTTGTCGCCCCCGAAACCCCCTATATACTAAATTTCATGAAAATCGTTGGAGCTGATTCCGAGATTCCAATTATATGTATATATATATATATATATATATATATATATATATACATATTAAAGTATGTATGTAACTATGTAAATATTATTTTATAACGCTAGAGGGCCGTGCGCGTTGAAGTCTTTTGTATCGCTTGTAGAGAAACGTTACATTAGTCGTTTATGTATAGATTTATGTTAATTTATTAACACGCTTTTATTGGCTCGGGCTGTATGTATGTAACGGAATCTTTGAGCATGATTTTGATTTTTGACCTATCTCGTTAATTAAATTATATTAAACGTTTAGTTTTTAAGTTTCCGTACCAAAAAAGTGCCTGGGACAAGATCTTAAATGTCCGTATGGTTGCCCAAGCACATAGCAACATAGGCCTAGGCCAGAGGAATGAGCAGGTCAATGTGCGGGTTTCCTCACGATGTTTTCCTTCACCGTGCGAGCGTCCGTACTTGAGATCAGAAAATATCTCATTAGTACACGCCTCCTCCCGAAATCGAACCTGCACCGTCTCGAGTGCGAACCAAAGGTCCACTTGACCACGGACGCTCTATAACAGCTGTTAAGTGTTATCACTCATCCACTTTCATCCGGCGCGTGCGTCCCCGCCGGCGCGGCGTAGTGGTGGTGCGGGGGGGGTGCGGTGGTATGCGCGCGCGCACCGTGACCGCACGCGAGGGCTTTCACCCCTGACGACAGGGTTGCTCGTCGTACTCATATTAATAATGCACTATCAGAGAAGTTGATTCCTAGGCAGATGGGGGACCTAGTTACGTAGTTTAGTCGCGTTACGTCAAACCCTGGCGACAGATCACAATTAACATTGAATTGACATGATCCGACCAAATTAAGTTGGTCTGTCAACTGCCTAGGAATCAATTTCCTCGATGGTACTAAACGTTACGAGTAATTCCGCGCTAACCGTACATTTTACAGCAAAAAAGTTTCCAAAGTCATTTCCTGTGGTGTACACACACGAAATACATCACATCTGTGCCGAATTACATACAAATCGGTGAAGTAGTTCGTGAGGGATAATATTTATTCTGTCTTTTGCGCAGCTAAAATATATGCCTGGTTTGGCTGTTTCGTTTTCATTTATACCGGATATCCGTAGTCTTGTGATACCTATACTGTACTCGTTGAAACATGGCCGTCGCGGTCATTGACTCCCTGTCAAAAACTTGTCATTTTCCATACAACGCCGCGATTAACAACATCTGACACTTCATTGTCAATAGCGGTTAATATATTTTTTTAATTTCAAATCGTTTTCCGGTCCTAAAGCCTTCGTTTATATAAGACAAC
This sequence comes from Aricia agestis, assembly GCF_905147365.1. Lineage (NCBI taxonomy): Eukaryota > Metazoa > Arthropoda > Insecta > Lepidoptera > Lycaenidae > Aricia > Aricia agestis. Next base: position 3,313,086 of record NC_056423.1, read on the forward strand.
CAACTTTAAAAAAATTTATTTTATACCCACTTAATCTACGCACTTCTCTGATTATGATCTATTATGATGCTTTTTGTTAAGTAACTAGGGCGATTTTTTTTACTTTTGAGAGTAGTCCCTCAGTCCTGGCCGGATGCAGTAAGGTAATCTTCTTAATCAAAGCAACGCGATTCTTGACCTGAATACTGATCGACCCTGCACCAAAGTCCAAATATTTATCCTGTTATATGATGCAACATGCGGTAATGGGACATCATTGTGTTATTGTTTATTATGTTACTGTATATCAGTTGATTCGCTTTAAGGAAAAACAGTAAACATTCCCAATAATTTTTTATAAGGTCACATTCTCTTCGTTTTAGTCGTTTAATAATTAATAGTAGGTACTAGATTTTGTTCGTACCGTTGTTGCTCTGAAGTATAGTAGTTATTTACTGTACATTTTTACGACACACATACATTTTTGCGATAAGAACAGTTCTATCATAGTAAAAGAAGGGGAAGTAAGTTATCTTCATACAAAGGCACCGCGCGCGACTTGTATGTGTGCGCCATAATATCAATGCGATTGCGTCGCCACGTACGGCACACAACAAAATCTCGGCCAGTACCAGCCTCTAAAACTCGCCGAGATTTTGTTGTGTGCCGTGTACCGTAACTTCTTGGTGGAAATTCATGTTTCACAGTAATAATATACACTTTTCATGCACTTTTTCCACTTTTATTAATAACAATTATGTTTTACACGACCGGTTTCGATAAAAAACTACACCTGATGATGATTTTATCGAAACCGGTCGTGTAAAACATAATTGTTATTAATAAAAGTGGAAAAAGTGCATGAAAAGTGTATATTATTACTGTGAGACACATATTAGTATGATGACTTACCCCTAGCTATATTTCAACAATAATTCATTTGTAAATCGATCACAATATGAAACGAGCCTGCAGGCTGTTTTTGTACCAATTACTGTAGCCTGCGCACGGTAATACAGCTGATCTGTTACTTATAGTTCAATAGGTCAAAGAACAACAAACAATATTTTATGAAGTTATTACAATGTTTGCTTAGGGTCATTTCTCACCGGATGACAACACGTTTGAAAAATCGATAATTAGCAATTAAACATTCACGGCCGCACTAAGAGAAATTTTATGTTTTTAATTTAATGAAGATTTTGACCTAAGCTCGATAGCCTATTTCAATGGTTACTTAATATTTTAATTTAATTAAGGTTAAATAACCATTAAAATATGTCTTTGAGTGAGGCGGCTAATTGTTTGTAATAAATAAAGTTAATTATTTGTCAAAATAATGTAGCGCCGACCTTTAGGAGGACGTAAGCGAAAAAAACGTATATTTTCCCTGGTAACGTATATAATCCCATAAAATATAATAAATAAGATAAAGTAATGTTTTATCCAAAATAGGTATCAAGGTTCACTTTAAGAACGTTCAATCTTTGGTGCCTACCACCGGTTCAGGAACTAGCCCGGCGAGAAGAACCGGAGTAAAAGCCATTGCCACACGGTGCGGTGCGGCGGCGGTGCGGCGGCGGTGCGGCGCCTGACCGGTGCCGCTCCGGTTTCCTACATATAGAAGTGTATGGTATGGCCGTCCGGTGCGCTCCGGAGCTGCACCGCACGCGCACCGGAATTAAGACGAGGCGGAGTGTATGTATTGGTGGAGCTCGAGTCCGTCGCTGCTACGGTACTACAAAACGTTGCGGCGCCGCACTCACCGTATGGTCGGTAGTCCGGCGAGATGACCTGCGGTACGGTGCCGCACCACGTCGTGTGGCATGGCTCTAAGAAACACGCACGCAATTCCAAAAAGATGTTTTTTTAATCATAAAGTTTTTTGTCTCATAGAGATTAATTATCTGTGTGCCAGCCCTAGCCGTGTTGGGAGAAGATTTACCGCGAAGTATTATAGTTAATTATGTGCCAAGTGTTACGTGGATGATCTAACGTTAACGTCCGCCACACGCGACAATACGAGACGCATACGTTATGACAACAAATATTTAACGTAGGTCTTATTCCCGAGTCCCGAAGTTGATTCGATTTCGATTTCATCAACTCAATCGAAAATCGAGTCAATTCGATCGCTATAGGATTTGATACTTTCGACATCTATGATCGAGAAGATTGACGTTATACTGATTCGATATAGATTTTTATTTCGCTTTTTTTATTCCCAAACAAACTCGCTTCAAGGGCGCTAGCCAAAGCTCAAACTTCTCGATCAAAATGAAGCTAGAATTGACATAACATGAGTCAATTAATGTCGACGTTATTTATCGAACCCTTATGTCAATTCCATACATTTTGATCGGAGATTCTATAAAGAAGCGATAAAGTAAACGCCTTGGCTCGGGTTTCTGATTAGTTACAAATTGTTCTATCGCATTGAATTGAGAACCTAGTAGTAGAACCCTAAAATCGGCGTAATTCGTTGACCCCTTTCATTTGCTCATAACCGACTTAAAAAAGAGGTTACGTCTGGAATGATAATGATGAGGTTTCGATCCGATGTTATCGCATGGGAAAATGGTCTTTACGTGATGGAGCCAGAGATTATTATGGCGTCACACCGTTCTCATGACGTAACCCAGGAAGAAGACGCCCGCAGACGATTTTGAAGTCTAACTCTAGGTGGTAAGGTGCATTTTACGAGTGAGCACTGACAGGTCATGTCGGATCTCACGCTGGGTCAAAAAGTCTAATCGTTAGAACATAACAAGTATGAGTTTAATTGATAAAATACCTGGGGTCTTGTAATTAGAATGTGGGCGAAAGAGACAGCATGACTTTGAGAGAGAAAGATATATTTCTAAATTCTAATTTACAGGACAATTATAACTGTGGAATTATTATGAATCTTCTATTCATACTTTCATACAAAATGTTTATAAATTACTCGAAATTGAGCTGTTAACTGTTCACACTTAAACCTATTAGGTCTATACCGATGTGGATGTAATATTATGTAGTTACCAGCTAACCCGGAAAACGTTGTTTAGCCGTATAAAGTATTTCGACCATATTATTTTATTGAAGTGACTAAATAAGTATGGCACCATGGCAACGTCCATCGCTATCCCGTCGCACAAACAATAGTCGCCGTCAGTCTCGAGTTGTAATAATTTACTATTATTTATTCAACAAAATATAAAAAGTAGCCAGTAGCCGATACTCAGACCCACTGAATATGCATATAAAATTTGGTAAAAATCAGTAAAGCCGTTTCGGAGGAGTACGGTAACTAGCATTGTGACACGAGAATTTTATATATTAGCCCCCTTACTAATAAACGTTGTATAAGCTTTGAATTATTAATACAGTGTTTTGTTCCTGTCACACAAGTGACATTTTTAATTGGATTGAAGAAGACAAAACACTGTATAACTATTCAAAGCTTATGCAGCGTTTATTAGTAAGGGGGTAGAAGATTAATATGAACCCCGGGAATGGAAATATGTTCTCATCCCGCAAAATGTATGGTTCCCCTGCGATAAATAAATTTCCAACCGAACAACAACATCGCAAGCAATTTCTTTACAGAATATAAATATCTAAACATTCTGTTTTTGCGTAGATATAACAGATTTTTCTATGTTTTTTAATTTAAATTGTGCAAATAAAAATACTTTCAATTTCAAAACAATACATAAAACGTTAAAACACGCGAGATGGATTATTTTAAGTTATGCAACATGTTTTATGTAGGTTTTAGTTGCATTTTTATATCTTATTTTCATGTAATGCTAAAACAAAGAATAGACAATTTCAAGAAGACATGTTTTTAACACAACATTTTCAAAAACATATAAAAACTTTTGTAAGACTAATTTTAGTATCTCTGAAGCTCAAATACAAGCTGTTTATGCCCTTTAGGATCTATAGAGTATAGAGCGTCTAAAATTCTGTAGGAATATGAGAGCAAACCCCAAAAGGATATATTTTCTGGCCAAGCAAGTTCGCTTGATCAGGCCGAAGTCCTAACTCCTATGAATTCTGTTACCAGCGGATCTTATTATATTCTCACTTAACATTTTGAAGACTTCGATATCCCGATTTAGGACACCAATTCCTCCTCCACATTCAAAATCATATCATAACTTTTAACGCATTCCAGTTAAAATGAAAATATCACCTCTCATTATCAGCATCAGGTGCCTACCACACGTACATGCTTCTCGCATGAAAAGACGAAAGACTGACTTATCTACCACACAGCATAGTTATGCATGCGTAAGCCACATTCGACGTCGTATAAACAACTTGGCTTGAACACTGAACGTCCAACCACACGCGCGTCAAATTTTGTAAAACATCTTGTCGGTTTATAATGAAAGTACAAGACTTATCAGCTTGACTATAACAATAGTGACCTGACCTCCGACCTCTCATCTAGATCGTGTATCGGTTGTATAACGAGCGTTATGACACCTGATTACAAGTGATGACGACGTACTTGTCGATTTCTAATTCACTAAAAACTGATTCGATCATCTATTATCTAAAGCGCATTAGCGGTATGTTTTATCATTCTTATTTTGCATTTTTCCTTGTACATTAAAATAAGCTTTCTAATTTATTAGGTTAATACAGGGGTTCCCAAAGTGTGCGCCGCGGCGCCGAGCGCCGTGGAAAGGCAAGAGGGGCGCCGTGAGTCGATCCTCCATTATTACCTATCCGAAACAACTAATATTCTTACTTACTGCTTAACCTAACTATAATCATCATTAAAGGTCTATTTTTTTGTAAGTAATAGCTAGGTAGGGTAGGGCGTCGTGACAAAATATTGTCATGTGTAACTGCGCCGCAGGCTGGAAAAGATTGAGAACTTCTGGGTTTATAGTATTTGTTGTTATAGCGGCAACAGATATACACAATCTCTGAAAATTTCAGAAGTCTATCTATAGCGGTTCTTGAGATACAGCCTGGAGACAGACAGACGGATGGACGGACAGACATCGAAGTCTCAGTAATAGGGTCCCGTTTTTACCCTTTAGGTACGGAACCCTAAAAATATACACTTATTATGAATACTAACACTATAATAATGTATGAAACACACCGTCCTGCAAACCTTCATATACCAGTTTTTCAGGCTCATGTAAAACCTCAATAGCATCCATCAACTATGTAATATATTACATAAGGTAACGGACTATGTAATGTGATGTATGTGGCCCGGTCACGGCACATTATATGCATTAATACATAATAACATATTGATTTGGTACGGTCTGAATTGAACTGGAAATCTAGGTGTTTCCTATGACCTAAAAGACTTCCTTCGTTTTGTTCAATTAAATTTATCTTATAGCTGAACTCTGAGACATCTTGCGATTGCATTCAGAGATTTAATGATTACTTATCTTTAAGTCAATGAAGAGTTTGACAAAAACTGCATGGAGCTTATGTCAAAATCTTCATCCATGCTAATATTATAAATGCGAAAATGTATCTACCTGTCTGTCTGTCTGTTACCTCTTTACGCACAAACCGCTGAACCGATTTTGCTGAAATTTGGTATGGAGATACTATAAGCCGGGAAAGGATATAGGATAGTTTTTATCCCAGAAAAATGTACTTTTCCCACGCGATAAACGAATATTAACGCAATGGAGTCGCGGGTTCCATCTAGTTAAATTATATTTTAAGTAATACTTACATATAATTATCTCTGAGATGAGGTGCGCTTGGCCGGAGATCACCTTTATGGCATCCACTTAAGTTACACAGTAACTTAAAGCTTATTAAAGCTTAAAAATATCAAATTTACTTCAGGTAATCAGAAAAAAGTAATCGGATTTTACTCATTATCTGATAATAATTCTCCTGCGCCGGATCTCTCGCCAGTCGTGTCGGTCTTCGGTCCCACTGGGTGATGAGAGTGAAAGAACAGAGACTGCTTTCGTGTACTACGCACACACTGGGGCACTATAACATTACTTGTGCTGGCCTACTCGAGGATTTCTATTTTAAGCAACTTTTAGTAAATACCACGTTTTTGTATTTTCCTTTATTACTTGGAATGCAACAATGTTTTGTTTTTATATCGAGTGCAGGGTCACTCCTTAAAAGGTGATTGTCGCTCGCGAAGCTTTTGATAGCCTAAATGTAAACAAAATCCATGACACCAAAATACTACAGCGGAAATCGTACCTGGGAATTTAAACATTTTCATTATTATTATTTTATTAATAATTAATTATTCTAAGGCAGTAATACTCGTACGAATAGATGAAATACAGAAATGGGGAACAAACTGCTCGTCACATACTCTGGGAATGTGATCTCTGGCATGAGGAAAGAAGCGATATGCTAAACGGCCTCCAATGTGTTTCTAGAGTCGTATATTACGATGATTTCGTAGGCAGCGCAAAGAATTTCCGTGCTTTCAAACGTTTTTGTCATAAATACTATTGGAAACAATCCAACACAAGCTTATCAGTTTAAGTAAAGGTCATTTTTTATTAAGTAGGCTTAATACAATTTAATTATTTTCCCGTGGTGCTTCCCCCTTTGTTCGGACATTAATGTCACGAAAATTTGGCTGTCTCCCGCTTTGCTTGGGGAGGGAAACTGGATTTCTCCTACTCCTCCTACCTTTCTTCTGATTAATTTCGTTGCGGGTCCCAAGACAGATTTAGCTTGTCCCTCGGGCATCCCTGAGTTCATATCAAAGGGTTTTCGTGATTGGTTACCACTGTTGATCCTGGCGACACAGGAGTTGCAGTGGTGGAAATGTGTGGTGGGCCATTTGCCCGTTTAAAAAAAAATGGGGAACATGAAGAAAGCATTTAATAACTATAAAAAAATTATTTATTTGCACATAAAAAAAAACATAAGTAAGTAACACATAAAAAAGTGACATAAAAAGAGATAATATAAAAAAAACACATAAAAAGTTAAGAAATAACCACAAAAAACTATGCAAAATATGAAAATGTAGATACAAAATGGCGGAATTACCGCTTTCAGCGTTTTGTTCTTGACAACCAAGTATTCTTATCGTAAAGATACCGTGACTAAATAAATAAAAGTATGTACCTAAATAAATTAATACCCAAAATCTTTCAAATCTTATACGTGGGAGACCCATGCTTCGGCTCGAATGGGCCGGCTCGACCGGAGAAATACCACGTTCTCACAGAAAACCGGCGTGAAACAGCGCTTGCGCTGTGTTTCGCCGAGTGAGTGAGTTTACCGGAGACCCAATCCCCTACCCTAATCCCTTCCCTACCCTCTCCTATTTCCTTCCCTTCCCATCCCTACCCTCCCCTATTACCCTATTCCCTCTTAAAAGGCCGGCAACGCACCTGCAGCTCTTCTGATGCTGCGAGTGTCCATGGGCGACGGAAGTTGCTTTCCATCAGGTGACCCGTTTGCTCGCTTGCCCCCTTATTTCATTTAAAAAAAAATTACGTCTATTTCGATTGAGTCCAAAAACCAAAACACCACCGTTCTTTTGACCAAAATTTTTGATTTTTCGGAAATCAACTTCAAAATCCTTCCAACTTTTTAATCGAAATTTTTAGATTTTTTTTTCTGATTTTCGGAAAACCCCCAATTAAAAGCGTTCGACGTTCTTGACCGACAAACGGACAATGTAACTCGGCGGTGGGAACGTTACCACACGTTACCTTTGTCTATGCCGGGTGATACATTTACGTAAACTGTACTAATAAGTAATACCTAAATGTCATAATTGTGGTGAAATCATATCAAAATCTGTCTAAATGCAGGCATCTGCAACTATTGTGATGCAGTTTCCATCAAGTGACCCGTTTGCTCGTTGGCGCCCTAATTTTAAATAAAAATGAAGGGGACAGTCTTTATTTTAGTGCGTAAACCACTTAACTGATTTCTATAAGAGAGGTGTTAGTTAAACCTAAAATATTATTTAATCCATTATCCCCTCAACTGTTGACCACGCTCTAGGAGCTCGATATCAAAAATGCGCGCATCTGTGGACCGCGCTCCTGGAGCTCGATTATCACCTTCGTGTATTATTTTAACCACAGTATATCGTAAACTATATCTTTACCGTATCTTTACCGCTCTAACTTGCACAAAGTGTTCTTAATATAACAAAGACGGGCTATAGTCACTTCTAATGGCTCTAAAACACACTTACGACGATTGCTAGAAGTTTCAAACTTGACCCTTGTGTTAAAATCGCGCGCGTACTGACAAGTTTTGTTTTTTGTAAAGCTTGTGAGTTGAAAAAAATGTATGGAGAAGTGTGTTTTTCTTATTGATGAATGTTAAATAACGTTTATTTGTGTAAATTTAATAAAAATATTTTAAATTATTTTTCATTTTTTTTATTAAAAGGACAAAAAACTGATTTTTTTTTGTAATTCCGATTTCAAATTTAAATTACTAAAACATAACAGCAAAATTGGATTAATTTATTTTTATTATCTCAGCTTAATTCATACAGATTCCAATGACATAGTTATAATATGCATCCCCCATAATGAATTTTAGAGTTATCGTCATTTTAACGCGTCACGCGTGAACATCCAGAAGTAGCCCCACAAATGCGCTTTTTTTTTCAATATGGCTGCCACAGCTGAAGGGTTATTATTAATTTGGGCTTCATAATTTTATCTTTGGACAGTTTTTCAAAAGAAAAAATCAGTAACGTTAATTTGAAAAAGTTTTCAAATATCTTATAAATTTTATCTTATAAATAACAATAAGTGGCTTAAAATTATAATATATTTCTCCATCTTTAGCTCATATATCCAAAATAAACGTGTATTGGATACTTTATGCGCGAGCTTCGCGCGCGTTGATCTCTTATGTATCTATATGATAAAAAGAGGTACGTCCATTCCGGGACTCAAAGTATCTCCATACCAAATTTCAGCAAAGTTGATTCAGCGGTTTGGGCGTGAAGTGGCAACAGACAGACACACTTTCGCATTTATAATTTATTATTTCGCATTTATTATATACAAACTTTCATCCCCTATTTGAACCCCTTGGAGTTAGAATTGATCAAAATCCTTTCTTGGCGGATGCCTACGTCATAACATCTACCTACATGCCAAATTTCAGCCCGATCCGTCCAGTGGTTTGGGCTGTGCGTTGATAAATCACTATGTCAATCAGTCAGTCACCTTTGAGTTTTATACAGGGTGTAACAAAAATAAGTGATAATACTTTAGGGTGTGTACGTGTTTCTTGTAGAGAGTTCACTGTGAAAGTAGCAGCGCTGAAAGAACAAACATTTTTTTCACTTGTGTATGGGGAAACTCGTGACGCTCAGGACCTTGCAAAAGTGAAAAAAAAAATTCGCCTTTCAGTACTGCTACTTTCACAGTGAAGTCTGTACAAGGAACAAGTATATACCCTAAAGTATAATCACTTATTTTTGTTACACCCTGTATAAAACTCAAAGGTGACTGAAGGAGGCGTTGAAGTCTTTTGTATGAGTTGCAGAAAAACTTTTATTCGTTGTATCATTGTATGTATGTGCTAATGTTATTACTGTATTAAATCAAAACTGCATCGAAATCACATCAAAACTATACAATGAAATTTTAGGTATATCTATTACAAAACGTCAATTGACCCGGATAGGGCATTCAATATTATATTACCTGACAGTGTTCATAAATAGTCCTTATGTCAACGGCATAAGGGTCATGTTTGAGATCTGTAATAAGCAATTACTGTAAATGTTAACCACGTGGTCGCTGACCAAGGCTGGAGATTGGAGGTAAATATCGACAAAGATCAAGCCTGACCATTTGTTGACATTAGGATGCCTCAAAATGATTTTGAACTCCGAAACGATTAGACTGATTTTAATGAAACTTTTAACGATTAGACTGATTTTTAAATACGTGGGAGAGCCATGCTTCGGCACGAATGGGCCGGCTCGACCGGAGAAATACCACGTTATCACAGAAAACCGGCGTGAAACAGCGCTTGCGCTGTGTTTCGCCGAGTGAGTGAGTTTACCGGAGGCCCAATCCCCTACCCCATTCCCTTCCCTGTTACCCTATTCCCTCTTAAAAGGCCAGGAACGCACTTGCATCTCTTCTGATGCTGCGAGTGTCCATGGGCGACAGAGGTTGCTTTCCATCAGGTGACCCGTTTGCTCGTTTGCCCCCTTATTTCATAAAAAAAAAAAAAAAAAAAAAAAAAACTTAGCAAAGATAGAGAGTATACTATGAGAAAGTTACGTACCGGCTAGTTGACATCGCTAGTTTTGTAGTCAGCAGTTAAAAACAATTTGTGTTAAGTATATTATAATTTATAAAGGAGGTTTTCGAAGAAAAATCGCCCTAAATTAATATTTAAGACTTTTTTACATATGCTTTGATGCTTTACGCATCCCCGACGGATTGGCGTATCTTATAGCTACGATATATTTAAATTTTAATCAAAAGTACTAAATCCCTATTTTTACGTTTAAACAGGAAAAGACTTAAAAAAACAACTTTCAGTCAAAGCCCTTGAGGAGTCGCAAAAAAGCTATTGGGCCAGCGCGACCTTTGGGACACGTCGGTAAAGGTCAGAGTCGTGTGTAGCCGCGGCCGGGACGAGAGGACGCCGCTCGCGTCCGCGTTAAGCCAAGGACGCGATAATAGCCTTTAACGACATCACACGCTTATGTAAAGTTTGAACAAAACATGACGAAATTATTTGTTTTAATAAGGCCTGCAGGCCTTTATATGAGCCCTTTGCTATTATAAAGGTCCTTTAAAAAGCAGACTATACCATAACACAAAGAATAACTACTTATAGTACGGGAGCCCTAGAACAATTTTTTTTTTATTACTATCAAGCTAATTTTTTGTGAGTAGCTTTGTTTTAAAGACAAACAGCATTTTTATCTGCAAAAAATCCTGAAAGTGGTAGCTAAGAGAAATAGAAAGGATTTCATACTTTGATTGTCCTAAAATATGGATTTTTCTATTTGTAGGACAATGTTACTTTTAAATTATATAACTATTAACCTATCAATGTACAAAAAATCAGCTTGTTGGGGTTCAGTTTCAGGGTTCAGTAGTCAACCAAATTTTGTTGACTCCGGTACCTAGGTACTATAAATATAATAGGACGTAAATATTATTATCTTCTATAATTATAATTATAGATGATACTATAAATATTCATTATCTTACGATAAAAATCTTAAATATATAGTATAGTATTAAATAAAAGTATTAAACATATTTCCGTTGTCATGGTACCCGTTACACAAGTCCTTCTTAGCACGGGGCCAGACTGACGTGGTGTGAAGCGTCCATAGATATTATTATTAATGTACTATCAGAGAAGTTGATTCCTATGCAAATAGGGGACCTAAGCAGTTTGGCCGCGTTACGTCAAACCCAGCTGACAGATCACAATTAACATTGAATTGACATATTCGACCAAATAACGTTGGTCTGTCAATTGCATAGGAATCAACTTCCCGATGGTACTTTTAACAAAGTAATACCAGTAGTGCTAGCACGGCGACCAGCGGAATTGCGAAAGTATGGACAAACTGTGGAAATAAATCTAAGGTGCCGTTCCGATCTTTTTTCGTTCCGAAAAATTCAATTAAAATGCCACTTTATGATACACTATAGTCACACACAAACTGTGGAGATAAACTCAAGGTGCCGTTCCGATCTTTTTTAGTTCCGAATAATTCAATTAAAAAGCCACTTTATGACAGACTATAGTTCTAAAAATTCGAATAATATCCTACATTATGACATATACTATAGTGTATCATAAAGTGGCATTTTAATTGAATTTTAAAGATCGGAACGGCACCTTAGGTTTATTTCCACAGTTTGTGCATACTTTCGCATTTCCGCTGGTCGCCGTGCTACCGCTACTGATAGAGCCCCTGTAAACAAAAACGCAATACTTATGACTACCACAATTTTAGTTAAGTTAAGTAATACTCCTAAATTATGTCACGTAAAACTAATTTAAAAGACCCCATAACATCATTAATCTTATAGTTTGATCCGATTTCAAATACTTTCACTAAATCAATTGATCCAAAATTAATGTAACTTTGGTCATCGGCCATTGCAGTTTGAGATATCGGTGTGCCGATCACGATTCAAGATTCTGATTACAAACATTATTAATAAATAAGAAAGTCAAAACAATAATAAGTTTAGCACTAAAATAAGATGCTTTATAGCCTATTATGGTACAATAGCCTATTATGGAGTCAATTATATCTTATATCTTTAAACGAGAAATTCTTGTATATATATATATATATATATATATATATATTAGGGTTGTTGAGGAAGTGATTATGAGGAAGAGGAGGAGGAAGAGGAATTTTCACGCGCAAATTTAGAGGATGCGGATGAGGAAGAGGATATTTTTTGAGGAAGAGGATGCGGACGAGGAAGCGGAAGAGGAAGCGGATGAGGAAGAGGATGATAGTAAATTATAAATAGTAGCGGACCTAACCCAAAAGTCTTTGTCCTGTCTGTACATAACTAGGTACATAGGTACATTACACAAAAATTAATTAAAAGGGCATTTTCCAGTGGACCAAACTATGAATCTTAATCATTCTCAAAACACACACACTAAAGAATCATCAAAATCCGTCCCACAATTAAGGAGGAGTTCAGTAACTACTCTAAGAAAATTAGTTTCAAAATCGACGATCAGACCGAATAATTCGTCTAGTTTTGAAAGTTGGTACAGTTGTTCCTAAAGGTAAAGATGAATATACTAAAAGTCCCCGAGGGTGGGACAAGAGCCGGCGGTGGGGAAGGGGGGGAAAGGTCTCTTTTTCAAGGTTTTTGCTTGTGACTCGAAATTTATTTAAAATATCTCTTTAGTGACTTCTACCTTAATTATCTACATTACTATAAATTACGTCCAAACTGTACGATCAAACGATCATTACTTAGGAAATACAGAGTATTAAAAGGGTACGCTCGCACTGTTTTTCCATACAAACGTCTTCCCCAATTTACTCCCTGGACAATGCGTTTAGACAAATGATTTTTATACAATATATATTATTACTTTAACAGATCATACAATATATATTACTATGATCTGTTAAAGCTACGTTAGATTTTTTCTAAATTTACTAATAAATAAAAAATAATGCCCCGTACCCCGCCAATCGAGATGTTTACGATAAAATAAAAACGTAGTGGTATAGACTCATTCTTCCTGAAGATATTTAAAAAGAATAAATTTAGATAGGATCAACTTTGAAGGAATAACCACGGGAATACGTTACCTCGATTAACTGTACCTAGAGACAGATACAGTAAGTAAATCGGCGTAACGTAGTCCCCTGATTCCACCGCGCGCCGGCTCTTGTCCCACCCTCGGAGACTTTTAGTATATTCATCTGGACACCTTTAGGAACAACTGTACCAACTTTCAAAACTACACGAATTATTCGGTCTGAATTCCTTAATTTTCCCAAGCTAAACATACACAACAACGCACACAAAAAAAAGATGAGTGAATGATACAATTCTCTGGCTCTGGCGTGTGCGTTGCCATGATTGGATTCGCGACGCGCATGCGCAGTGAAATTCCTCATAAATTCCTCTTAAATTTTGAGGAAGCGATAGCGGAAGAGGATTTTTTAATTTTTATTTATGAGGATGCGGTAGCGGTTGAGGAACCCAAAATATTGCGGAACTTCCTCATTATGAGGAAGCGGAAGAGGAATCCTCAGCAACCCTAATATATATATATATATATATATATATATATATATATATATATATATATATATATATATATATATATATATATATATATATATATATATATATATATATATATATATATATATATATATATATATATATATATATATATATATATATATATATATATGTATATATATATATATATATTGGAATCTCGGAATCGGCTCCAACGATTTTCATGAAATTTAGTATAGATAAATCGATCTAGCTAGGATTAATTTTTAGAAAATGTCTTTTTATTCGTGTTTTATCGATAATCGATAAACTGAAAAATGTGACTCTTCCTAACATCTATTGGCGAATAATAAGGTAAAAGCACTAATGGCAGACGCTTTAAGGAAACATGGAACATTTGAATGTTGTAAAATATATATTTATTAAAATAAAGGATTGATAACTTCTTCCATGTCTTCAGTAACTCTTACAAAATAAAACTATTATGATTATTCACTGACAAATCAATAAAAAAATAAATTATTGATCTTTTTGTAAACCTTAGTCGTAACAACTAATAGATGACATCACTAATAGTAGACACCAATATGAACTAATAGTTGACATAGAACATTACATTACATTTAACTTTTTTCCTATTATCAGGTCTTTATTTTCCGTTTTTTCAAAAGATTTCATTTACTTCATCATAGTAACTACATGCATATGAAATATTATCCACATTGTCTCCAGATTCCATGATCTTCTTCCATGCTAAAACTATCTTTCCTTTTATTTTTCATATATTTTTTCCTAGCAAATTTATTTTCAGTCTTTAGTCTCCATGCTTCTTTTGCCTCTTCTTTTTTCTTCTTTCTTTTCTCAGCTCTCCTTTTTCTTCTTTTTACTGCTAAAAAACTAAAGCAATCGAATTTTAGATCAGACAAGGTCTAATATGTAAATTTTTAGGTACAGTAGTTCTAGTTTGTTAGCTTGTTAATAGAATTATATTTTCAGAGAATATTAATGATATTTGCAGTAGAATAAACTACAAAATAACTTTAGTATGTATTGCAAAATGATGATATGAGTTCCATGTCATCTATTAGGTTTTTTACATTTTCAAGAACTAATAGTAGACACCCTTTATATTGTTAGGGAAAATGGATAAAAAATCATAAATAAACATTAATTAGTGTAAACAACATGACCATTAATCCAATGAAATCAATAGATATTGCAAAAAATCAAATAAATGTATTCAAAACTTACGTGCAAAATTTCGCCTTCCTTAACCTATTTGCTAAGAAACTGCCGAGCGCGTGTTGACGCGGTCACATTTTTTACGAAAACTGATCCCATTTTAAAATTTTGTTCCCTAAGGCGTCCCTAATATATTTTTTCACGTCAACAGATAGCTTGAGAAGCTATAACACGAATTCAATGAGTGTTTGCTATACCGAGCAAAGCTCGGTCATCCAGGTACTAATTGATTATATTCGGTGCGGCGAACCTTGATCCCTATAACACTGACAGGTTAATCTCATCATATAACATTGTAGTGGCGTCCCCATTAAATTAGGATCATATTGGAGGCATCTAAAAATGCCATTTATACATTTCACGGAGCTTTATGCCATTACAATGATATTCCGTTGGAATTTTTAACAATTCTTAAGATTTACAAGCAATTATCTCAATCTGAATTTAGGTTTACGTCCTGCAAAACTTACGTCGTCGTTAAATGTCACACGACGTAAGTTTTGCAGCACGTAAACGTAAATTAAGATTGCTGAAGCTGCTGCTTAACCAATTTTGGTGACAATCTATTTAACATATCTATCTATTATATGTATTTGAATCCCGGGAAAGGATATAGTTACATAATATTACTTATCACAGAAAATGTGCGATTTAGGCTCAAATCACACCGAAATGGCAGCGCAGCGGCGAGCATTTTCAGTGTCATATGATTTTAAACTTTATCTTCAGTAATACATAGTATCGCTTGAGAAACTTGGAAAGTCCCGCGGCCGCTGTCATATGACACTGAAAATGCTCGCCGCTGCGCTGCCATTTCGGTATGATTTGAGCCTTATATAATAAATTACTGCAATGTTTTTATTTTATTTATTTAGGAAAACTACTAGATTGACAAATAGTTTTAAAATAACGCAGGAAGGCCAATCACAAGTTTTCACAGACATAAAATACACTAGAAAAGTTAACACTAGAAAGACCAAGGCAGTCAATTTGACCGCAAGGCAATTTCATCCCTAAATATTTCACAAACTATGTTTTTGTTTCTTTTCATATTTTATGACTTTTCCTAATTTGCTATTGTTAGGCTAGATCTATATTTAAAAAAAATTAACTATATGTTGTTTAAGAGATTCGATCATAAATACCTACTAAGACCGCGCACCGTCAATGAGACGGCATACATAATATAGAGGCAGCGAGAATAGTGAACAACGATCTCTTCAAACTAAAGTGGGTATATTTGTTTTTGTTTATGTTGAATTGAATTCTGAGTAAGTTGTTACTGCCTAGCTTGTTTATATTTTATAGTAAATATTGATTTTGAGGAGTCATAGAAAAATGCGTCGCCGCCTCAGAAGTTCTCAAATAGAACAAGAACTGTTGCGATTTATGGATGAAATTTATGTCGGGTGATGAAAGTAGTGATGATATAACAGGCAGTGCTAGTAAAAACCGTGATACAGAATTTCAGCCATAACTGGTCACTTCTTCATCAGAAGACTTCGAAGTAGATTTATCTGCTACAAATGAAGATATTATTGTAAATTCGCGCAAAGGCACGTCCTTTGCGCGAATGGTATCTGTCTGATAGATCCATTAGCGGCTTGTGAACAGCATGCGGTGGACGATCAGCTAGGACGTCTTTAGTACCGGAAGTCGGTATGTTACAAGTAGCAAGTGACGGCACAGAATGGACTTGTATTCCTCCTGACGCTAGTGGAGTAGGACGTCGTTGCCAGCAAAATATACTTCCTGGCCTAGCCTGTTCACGTTTTTTTGCAATATACTTGATTTAGCAGCTATAAAACCGTGAATTCTATATCAAAAAGTCATAGGAATAAAAAAATTCGTTATGATTTTATCCTTGAACTAGTGAGCGAAGTAGGTGCAGAGTGAAAAAAACCCACTTCAAATGAGATTCAAAGACAAGAAACTAATTCTAAAACAAGTGAACTATGTACTACAAACACACATGTTAAATCAATAGTATGTAATTGAAAAAAAATTATGTGAAAACAGCTCTATCTGTAAAAAAGCTCTGTATGAAAAATGTACAAAAGAGTTTAAAAAAACTATTACTTGCTAGAAATGTTACTCAGTTTAGTGCTGAAATTGTAAACCGCTAATAAAAAAATAAATTTATATTATTTTTATGCAAAATATGCAATAATTTCATAAGAATTCTGACTTAATCTCTAGTACCGTCAAATTGACCGCTGCGGTCTTTGAAGGTATAGCATGAAGCCCGGCCCTTCTAGTGTTAAACAAATAAGCAAACAAAGAATAGACATTATCAGAATATTTTTTCACGCTAAAGGCAGCACCAGCATAGACAGTAAAAAAATTTTGTTGGGCGTTTGATAACGTTTCTCTTAATATTCTAATATAATGTGTGCAACATTTGTCAATGGTCGGACTATTTACTGTATATACTAGTAACGCCCTCCGCTCCGACTTGCGTCATATTCCCTATTTATCATAACATCTAGTAATAAATCAAACTAATGTATGTATCAAACATTTTGCTCAAATCTCCTAAATAGCTAATAAACAGTATGAACGGTTGATCGCGAAAAACAAATCTAAACTCCCCATTGTTAAAGATATCGCAACAACAATATTATCCGGTACATTACCTTCAGTAGCCTCCGTGGTGTAGCTAGACTGATTCTGTGAGTAGAACAAGTAGGAGAGCAAGCTACTTAGTCAAATTATATTGTAAACTATGTAGACCTATTGAACTTCGTATCACTTTCCTCCTAAAGGTAGCCTTTCGAAGCGAGCGTCTATAATAGGGATGATGGCAAGGTCAAAGATTAGCGAATTTTGTTAATAAAATAAAGAAATCACGGTAAAAAATAAGTGTTCCCAAAATTTCAGCTCGATAGCATTTGTATTTTTTTTGTTATGCGCCTTCAAAGTTGGATAATCAAGTCGATTTTTTTTTCAATTAAGTATATTTCTTAATATTTGTATACCATTCGATAACTTATGCAATTAAAAGCAACTTTTGTTGTAAAACCACTTTCATAAACGCAATATTTAATATACCTATCAAACAAAGTTCTCTCCCGATGCATACAAACTACGAAATAGTGACGTCAGTCTTTCGTAGCACTTTGTATGGAGCGTTTCGGGCAGGTCTATTTTATGAGATGTTTGAATTATAATATCTTGGTGAATTTTTAAGCTATCAGAGTCATTCTTTCAGCGATGTTTCTATTTTTTAAGGGTCGCTCAATTACCAATAAGAAAAAAAAATAGTCATCAAGCCTATTATCGTCAGAGACGCCGCGATTGTAAAAAATGTATGATTTGGCGTAGGTAAGTGATGTCACAGACGCGTTAATGTCGCTGTGCTCGACTCCAAACCATACAATTTTCATTGTCGCGGCGTCACTGACGCTATAGACGCTCGCTTCGAAAGGCTACCTTAATATTAACCCTCCCTAGAATTCCACGAATATATCAAGTGTAAAAGTATCCAAATTGGTTTAGCCACTCTCGAGTTTTAGCGACACTAACAAAATTTAAAATTCAATTTTATTTATACAGATAGATTATACCAGAAAGGTGAAAAATGAAAAATGTAATGATCCCTTATTACATGCACAAACGTCACAACCTAATAAATTGTATTATTTGTAGTTTCGGTGTTATTGTACCATCGAGAAAATGGATTACTAAGCAGATGGCGGACCTAAGTAATTTGGTCGCATTACGTCAAACCCATCCGACCTAAGCCGACCACGTCATGACGTAGGTCCGTCAACTGCCTAGGAATCAATCGCCAATCGGGTGTACATAATACTAGAAGACTCGACTCCATTGCGCCAAAATTCGTTTATCGCGTGGGAACCGTACATTTTCCGGAATAAAAACTATCCTATGTCCATTCCCGGGACTTAAAGTATCTCCATGCCAAATTTCAGCAAAATCGGTTCAGCAGTTTAAGCGAGGTGACAGACAGAGACACTTTTTTTATGAAATAAGGGGGCAAACGAGCAAACGGGTCACGTGATGGAAAGCAACTTCTGTCGCCCATGGACACACGCAGCATCAGAAGAGCTGCAGGTGCGTTGCCGGCCTTTTAAGTGGGAATAGGATTACAGGGTAGGGGAGGTAAGGAAGGGAATAGGGAAGGGAAGGGTAGAGAATTGGGCCTCCGGTAAACTCACTCACTCGGCGAAACTGTTTCACGCCGGTTTTCTGTGAGAACGTGGTATTTCACCTGTCGAGCCGGCCCATTCGTGCCAAAGCATGGCTCTACCACGTAAAAAAACTTTCTCATTTATAATATTAGTATGGATTTTAGTCTCACGCATACCGTTCGTTGTTTTGCATGACGCGTAGCGGTCTGCATTGACGTTTCATACACTTTGGTGTCGGTACCGACGGTCCGCGTGTGGTCAGCATGAGACGCAAGCTGCAGTCGGGATCGACTGCTCTAGAGCAACACGCGGCCCGCGAACCTCTTATTTGCGGCCCGTGAATGTGTTATGAATAAGTTATATTATGACGTGTCAAAAACAGTGTTTTCTAATATTATGAGTAGTTTGCCTCTTAAGAACGTAGCTGTTTGTGTCATCGTGGGTTAATACGAGTATGAGGCCTGCGGCCCGCCTTTAGTTTGTTTTACCACCTTGTGGCCCTTGCCTGCCAAAAGGTTGCCGACCGCTGCTCTAGAGTCTAGAGCGGTCGCGTTGAAATTTGCACCAACCGCTCAAGAACTGCTCCAGCGCCCGAGCGGTCCGTGTATTGCGGATATGAATTTAATATGAAAACTGCAGATCACCGCGCGAAGACCGCATTTTGCAGCCGGTTTTGACTGCAAGATGCGGTCCGTCTATGGCCGGTCTAAAGGCTTATCTTTAGTGTCAAGTTTGGTTAGGACAATGCAGGCTGATCACCTGATTGTCTGACAAGTAAGATGATCCATGCGTCGGATGGCCATGTAAAAAGTCGGTCCTGCGCCTGATCTCTCGCCAGTCGTGTCGGTCTTCCGTCCCACTGGGTTATGAGAGTAAAGGAATTGAGAGTGCTCTTGTATACTGCGCACACACTTGGGCACTATAAAATTACTCCTGCGTAGCTAGCCTGGTTTCATAAAACCGGCCACCGTCACCGAAACCGGTGTGGGAGCTGTTACTATTATTATTATTGTCAATTACTATAACGCCGTTAACGATAGTTACTTATCGTTAACGGCCGTTACCGCGGCCAAGAAGCCTTCGCCGATGAAAGGAAGGCCACAGATGATGCGAGATAAAACAACAAGCTGTTACAATTTTGATAATGTTAGTGTGCCAGGGCGTTCCGGTGGCTTGTAGCAAGTGATGTACGGTCGACAAAATACGTGTAGTACTTTTGAGTAACACCATAGTAACGAGATAGTAAAGTTACACAAGCGACATTTTTTTTTTAATTTATTCCAAATTCTCGTACGAGTACTCCTCCTATTTTCTTCTGATTAATTTCATTGCGGGTCCCAGGACAGCTTTAGCATGTCTCTCAGGCTCCCTGAGAGAAAAAGGGCTAAAGGGTTTACGTGTTTGGATACCGCTGTCGATCCTGGCGACACAGGAGATAGGTACAGTGGAGGGAATTTGTGGTGGGGCAAAGCCCGATTTAAAAAGCGACAAAAATGTAACGAAGCTTGAAAAAGGTTTCAGAGAAAACTTGAAGTTTACTGTACTATCAGAGAAGATGTTTCACATGTCTTAGGCAGATATTTGGACCTACAGCCAAGATCACGACTAACATATTTGAATTTACATAATCCGACTATGGATGCTAAGGGATAAGAATCTTCAACAAAAACTATGTAGATACAAAACTAAGTGATTACCACTCTAAAGAGTGTGTGTCCCATAGAGTTCACTGTGAAAGTAACAGCGCTAAAAAAGCTACTATAGTCAGGAGTCAGGACAATTAAAGGTGGCACCAGCGGTCATTGATCTTTCTTGTCTAGGAGCTATGTGAAAAATACTCGTACTGCATTCTGTTAACTTAAGAATAAAATTGAATTCTTGTAAACAAACAGACTATTAGGCTGTTTAGTTGTGTTGTAGCCGCAGCGGCAGCGGCACCTCCATCGCGGTGGTGCTGCGGTGGTGCAGCTGCAATACTCATCCTTGTATTTCTATGAACGCGGCGCCGCCGCGTGTAAGGGCAAATAGAAATACAAGGATGAGTAATAGAGCCGGTACCGCCGCGGTGGCGATGCCGCTGCCGCTGCGGCGTGTGTGTAAACAGCCATATAGTTTCATCGGAAAACGTTTTGATTACCTCTTCGTATGATAATCTCCAACTATTTATGAGTTTGAAGTGATATTATTCATACTGTGTTCACATCGTGTATGCAAAATACGATATCATCCTAAGACTAGAAACATCTGTCACTTCATTTTCAATCGCAATTTGCATAGAAAACGACAAGTTTTTTGGCATGGAGTCAATGACCGCTATTGTTCTGAGACCGCTATAGACAGAATTTCGCGATTTGAGAATAATATAAACCCTAAGTATTATCACTTTATTATCTTACTTCTTATACCTAGTGTAAGTGTGGATGATGTCTATGAGACATTAAGAACAAACCAACAAAAGAATTCCTAGGTGCATCTCTAGAATCTAGGCACAAGGACTGCACCATAATTGTCTGGATCTAGGTCAACCTATTTCACAAGCTAAATATTCAAATCGTCGACATTTTTGCACGACTCTAGCCTGCTTCTCGCCTGGGACAGATATTTCATAAACGACCATTTTGTTAGTGATGACATGCCGAGGTTATACAGGGTGTAACAAAACTAAGTGTTTGTTTGTTTGTTGGTTCACTGTGAAAAAAACAGCGCTGAAAGAGCAACTTTTTTCACCTATGTATGGAAAAAATTATGACGCGGGGGCTTGCCCTTACAAATCACAAATAAATTGCTCTTTCAGTGCTGCTACTTTATTGTATATATACAGAACACACCCTAAAGTATCACTTAGTTTTGTTTTTTCACCTTTTAAAGTAATATATATTCTAATCAGTAATCATCTTACTAGCTGTTTACCATGACTTTGTTAGTCCAAAGCCGCAGGAATCGTCCGTTTTATATACTGATAGCGTATTATAGTTTCTCCCGAGTCCCGATTATGGTAGACCGCGCAAAAAAAGACAAAACGTCGGGAAAAAGAAATGCGCACCGCGATCTTTCCAAGTGTTTAATTCATTACCTAAGCGTTTAATAAATAATAATAATAATAATAATAATAATATAACTCTTTATTGCACACCAAAATACAGTACATAATACGAAAGATACAATAATATATATTACTAATTGATGTACAAAAGGCGAACTTATTGCTACTAAGCAATCTCTACCAGTCAACCTTTTGTAGCTACGATAGAAAATTGGGAATGATATAAAAATCGTGTAGGTGCGCAAACTAAACTAATACTAGTGCTTATATTACTAAAACTAAGACAAATTCTAAAACTATTACTAACTATTACTAAAACCAGGTCTATTTATGTTGGCAGTTAACTATAATTATTGATGATAAAGCAGAGATGTGACAGGAATAAGCTAGTGCATATTAAGAAAATGAGATTTAAGTTTATGTTTAAAAATATTTATTGAACCGGCTCGTCGAATATCTAGAGGCAAAGTATTCCAAAGAGAAGCAGCACGAACAGCGAAAGATTTAGAATATAAAGAAGTAGAGTGCAGAGGGATCTCGAGAGTGAGATTGCTTGAAGAGCGTAATGTTAGCTGGTGAGTATCATGCAAAAATTTAAAGCGGTTTTTAAGGTAGGACGGGGAGGATGGAACAAAAAGGACGTTGTACAAAAGGGAGAGGACGTGACAGTCTCGACGCAAGCGAATAGGAAGCCATCGAAGCTTCCTCCGAAATTCTGTGACATGATCGTATTTCCGCAGGCCATAGACAAATCTGATGCAAACATTTTGCAGTCTCTCAAGTTTATCTAAAAGCTCTTCGTTAATATCAATGAGACAGATGTCTGCGTAATCCAATATTGGCATAAGCAATGTATGAACCAATGCAATTTTAGTTTTTATTGGAAGAAAATTACCGAAGAGACGAAGAGATCCACTTGCACGGAATAGTTTGCTACTGACTGCGTTGATGTGCGGTTTCCAGGAGAGTTGGTTGTCAAAAATAACACCTAAGTTTTTGACTGTTTGAACAAATGGGATTGGTAAGCCATTGAATGTGAGAGATGGAAGTTCCTGGATCTTAACTTTTGATAGGAGCTTAGCGCTTCCAATAATGATGGCTTGACTTTTGTTGGGGTTAACACAAATACCGAAGGACTTGCACCACTGTTCTAAAAGGAGCAAATCATCGTTAATGCGTTTTATCGCCTCCTTTAGATGGTCAATATCGGAATCGGTATAGATCTGCATATCATCGGCATATAGATGGTAAAGAGACGACAAGCGATTACTAATAGTATTAATGAACAGAGCAAATAGTAAAGGAGATAGTACACCTCCTTGTGGGACCCCCGCTAAGAGGTCATGCCATACGGAGTAATGGTTGTCACTACGAATACGCTGTCTTCGACCTTTAAGGTAGCCTTCAAACCATCTCAAGACGCTAGGAGCGGCGTTAATTGATTTTAATGAAGCAAGCAATAAGTCAAAATCAACCGTTCCAAAGGCATTGGTGAAGTCTAAAAGTGCGAGTATTGTAAGGCGACGGTTATCCATATTGGAGCGAATATCTTCCAAAATATTCAATAATGCCGTGGTCGTGCTGTGACCTGAGCGAAAGCCTGACTGAAAAGGATTAAGGATGTTATTACTATTGAGGAAATTATTAAGCTGCAAATAGATTAGGCGCTCAAATACTTTAGAAAGAAAAGGCAGGATAGATATGGGGCGAAAGTCGGAAATAAGGGAAGGGTTCGATTTTTTCGGAATAAGTATGATGTCAGCATCTTTCCACGCAGTAGGAAAATTACCCGTACGGATAGAGTTGTTAAGGATCCAGGTGATGGGAAGGGACAGAATATCGGAAATTGGTGAGATCATTTTTCGGCTAATGCTGTCACAACCAGCAGCATCAGAGTCAATGGACATGATAGCTCGCTTGGTGTCTTCAACCGTGACTTCAGCAAATTCGAACAGAGGCACATTCTGGACAGGCGTGGATGACAATAAAGACAGAGTATGATTTTTGGTTGCAACATCAAAAGGAGTGGGTGAGGAAAAATGACTTATGGCGGCGTCAAGGTCAATGGTATTAGCTGGAGAGCTGACGCTACTCTTGCAGATACCCTGCGACCTTAAGAACCGCCATACACGTGCCGGGTCCTTTTCTTCCAAGACAGCCTTGTGGTAATAACGCCTTCGCGAGTCCCTACATGCCTTATTGCAACGGTTGCGTATGACTCGATAAGCTTCTTTGTTTGCTTCACTCGGGTCAAGTCTATATTTAAGTCTCGCCTTATTCCTTTTTAATTGCATTGTCTTAATTTCTTCAGTGAGCCAGGGGGCAGGACGATGGCGAATACGAATAGGCTGGATCGGAGCATGTGTGTCATATAATTTAGTTATTGCTGCGTTTAACATGGTAACTTGCTCATCAACAGACTGCTCTGATTGAATTGCAGACCAATTAATGAGTTGAGCATCATCACGCAGCTTAGGCAGGTCGACTTTCGAAAAATTGCGTTGCATCACGATTTTCGCCTTGCGCTTAGGTGGGCAAATGGATACAGAGACATACACTAAATCATGGTATGAGAATTCAGGAGCGCTACATTGACCATATTTTACAACTTCGCAAGATGATGATATCAAAATTAGATCAAGCAGCGAGGGTTCGCAGTTAGGGAAAAAGTGTGTGGCTGACAGAGGTAAAATTTGCAAATTAGCAGCAGTTGCAATGGACCTAAGCCGTGCGGAGCGCCAATCATCTTTTATTAGACACGTGTTAAAATCACCCATTATTAGGACTTTGTCGTAAACAGGTATAAGTTTGTCTGTAATGTTTTCAAAGTCAGCAAAGTAATTTACATGAAGAGAGGGGTTATAAAACACGCCAAGCAGGATTTTAGAATGACCGATAATAGCTTCAATTAATAGGTACTCAGCGCCGCCAACCAGTGACGAAGATGTTAGTATTACACTAAATTGTATATTCGACTGGAGATAGATGGCAACACCGCCACCACTTCTGCCTGAACGATCATGACGAACTAAGGTGTATCCTGGTAGAGAGTACGTCTCCGAATTATGACATGGCCTGAACCATGTTTCTGAAACTAGTATAGCATGAATATTTTGGTTAACGAAAGAAGAGACCAGTTCGTTATAGTGTCCTGGAATGCTTTGAGCATTAATGTGAGTCACATTAAATTTTTTTGGAAGGTTAAAAAATGTCGAGGATAGTGTTTCGTTAAGGGAGGGAATACTATGAAAGCTGCCAATGCTAGTTTGGGACTCTGCCGTGCTCAGAGCTGATACAAAACTATCATTAAATTCATCATCAGTCTCTGCCATTGCAATAGAACAAACACTGAGTAAATAATAAAATTACTTAATTAATAATAAAACTAATAAACTAAACAAAAAAAAAAAAAGTAATTATATCTAATCTAAAATTTGCGATGATAACCTACACATTACCACCACCGACAACATTAAAATAATAAATTAGGGTTGAATGAAATCAAAACTAAATTAGGAAGCAACGTATAACAAACACCACAGCATAAATGCCATGCTTAAATCAACACAAATTAACATAAAATGCATAAAATATTATAAAATATGACTCCAAAAAGCAGACTATACAATGTAATAAAATACAAAAAAAAAAAAAAGAATGCACTAATAATATCGACACAGAAAACTTACCTTTTTGTCTCGAAACTCAGTCATGAATAATGACTAAACTGTTGTGGCCAATGCCACCTAAGCAGACAAAAGAAAAAAAAACTGTCAGTGTCATAAGACATGTGTCACTGTCAAGTAAGTGTCTATTCTAATGTCGGTACTATCTGCGTAAAAAACAATGAAAAATATAAATAATTTTTGCTGTGTACTTAAATAACGAATTAACAAATACCTTAATATAGTTATTACAAATTGTATGAATGTAAAACATGTCTGGATTTAAGATACAGACATGGAGAAAGTAAATATTAATAGTAGACGAAAAACATGCCAAATTATCAAGTTACTTTTTCAGTTTTTTAGCTCGAGTGAGACTCGTTTTATCAAAAGGAAATTGATTCTTCAAAGTTGACGGCTCAGCAGAGCCAGAGTTTGGGATCTTGTCGAGTTCATTCAGGTTCTCTACTCGATGTCTGTTACCTTCATTGTCAAGGATGTATATAAATCCGTCACGAGTCCAAGTCTTAGTAATGCCGAAACGCTTTCTGGATTCAGTGAACACATCATGTCGAGTCTTCGTTAAATATTCAGACTGTGTAATACCAGAACCTTTTAGCTTTGTCTTAGAGAACCAGACCTGATCACGAACGGGCTTACTTGAAAATTTGATCAAGAGTGGCCTAGGTCTTTTGCCAGGCTGACCTAAGCGGTGACAATGCCTAATGCAGGAGGAATCAAAATTTGGTACCTTAAGCTTGCTGCTGATGAGATCAACGGCTCTGGCACATAAATCCTCTGACTTTTCCTCTGGAACTCCATGAAAGAGTAACATCTTACGACGTCTGTAAAGTTCTTGACGTTCCGCTTCCCTTCCGAGGTACAACACTTGCTGCTGAATGGTGCTAAGAGCCGAGAATATAAATGTTCTAAATGTGTTGAACTCTTCTGGCAAAGCTGAGGATATTTTTGAAGATTCTGAGGCCTTCTGCAGTTGTGTTTGAAATGAATCCATTGTTTTGTAGAAGGTATCAGATAGTGAATTCAGTGTTTCCTTGACAGATTCCATAATTTGAATGGATTGCAGAAATTAATAAAGGAATATAGTGTCGGTAGTGTGGTAATTAATGAGGTTAGTAGATAGTCATAAAATATCAATTATTTATAATAAAAATCAAAATTAACAGGGAAGAGCTTGTAATATGTGTTTACTGGTTGACACCTACCCTCAAAAAAATAAAATTTGTGTAATAAGTATAAACAAAACAAACTTCAAGCTTTGTTAATAATTAGTGCTGTTTTATATTATTATTGTAAAAGTAGATGACGATAGCAAAATATTTCTCAAATACGATCGATCACATCAGTTTTTTTTTAAACTACGTACCTACATGTCCATCCTTTAGCCCGGCCGCACATTATCCGAAATTTCTGATCAGAAAAATTCGGAAGCTCGCCGGCACGCACTCTGTTCATACATTTTTTGTAGACCCCGCATACTATCAGAATTCTGACGTGTCAGAATGTACCAGCGGGGCGCGGCGTCCTAATTTTTCTGATCAGAAATTCGGATAATTTGCGACCGGGCTTCAAGAGCTTTACCACTGACAGCATAACCTCTGCTTTGATCAATAAATCAGTACAAATTACTATCACCTATCACCGGAACAATATAATAATATGTCATCGAGGGGTCTGTCCCAGTTCTCAGCGAGATAAAAACGCGCTCGCTACATGATCTATTGTGTAATGATCGCTCACCGCGAGTGTGGTACGAGTTGTAGGCGATGGCGGTTCTAAATTTGTGGTAAAATATAGAGTAGTTATATGGAAATTGTTTGTAAAACAGGTAACCTAACCTAACATTTTAAACATGATCTTTTTTTAACAAACATAAACTGTGAAAAAAACGTCATCTAAAAGGCCCTAATTTGGAGTTGTTTTAGGGCACGTTTTGTAGTAGCAGTTGACGTAGATAACTTTTTCTTGTACAACAACACATAACATGTGCTAAACAGCTAATATGCGTTTTCACTCAGGATCAGGATAGGCTTACAGCCTACGCTTACAGCCTATCTTTAGTTTAAAATTTCTTCGTACACAAAATATGAGAGTACAATTTTGCACTTCTAACATATCAACATTGCAGCATCTAAACCGCAACTAAAGCAAAACCGCTAGTTCTTGTCACTTGGACCACCAACTAATTCCACTCACGTTTTTCGTAGTCTTACATCGACGACGCTATTTCCGGTTCAGTAACGCTACGAGATGCACCACTTAATGTTATTGTTACATTCACGTTATTATAATTAGGTTGATTGTTATGGAAAAATAAATGCATATTATTAAATAATTTGAATCAGCGACATTACTTCCTTGTGGGAGCGTAAAAAACTATATAATAAATTATTGTCATTTGAAATAAAGAATCTGCTAAATCGTGTAGTCGTAGATTTAGATATTAAATTAAGAAGATAGGGCATGAGTATAATTAGTTAATTACTTTGCATTACACATGATGAAATCTCCCAAAGCGGAAAAGCAGGACGGCAGAAGCAGGCGAATAAGTATGTACATATTAAAAATTGAAGCTTTGTAGGAGCTCCGCGAGCGATTCATAAATTGTTTTTAGAAATGACATCAGTCACCAACAAGGTGAGAATTTATTTAAATACAAAACAATTTTTGGGGATTCCGTCAAAAATGTCACTTCTTGAAAGGGTTTCGCCACCAAGAAGTTTGAGAACGGCTGCTATAATTAATGAGAGCTACGTATTGAAAGTATTAGTATTATCGCTAATGATAGCATTGTGCGGTGTACCAGCGTCACTAGCGTCAGTCAGATCATTGTTGGATGTGGTGTGGTACCGGATGTGAGATGTGGCGGTGTTTAGTAATTAAAATTAAATTATCATTTATCCAATAAAAAAAATGGCGATAAGATGATCTGCTCCATAAAACGAGTCGTAAAAATGATAAAACTTTATTATATTATACTACTAAATGTTATACACAATATCGTTTCATCAAAATTCGTTCATACATAATTGGACGCTGTTAATCATTCGGGTACTAGCCCAAAAAAAATTACGTATTGAGTTATAAAATATGCAGTTATATTCTTAGTATTTAGTTTGTACTAAATCTTAAGAACATAACTTGCAGTCTTGTGACTGCATTCAAAAAACAACAAAAAAAAATCGTGGGTTAGGACACTGCTCAACAGATGCGACCATATATACCGTACATTTCTCCAGGAAGAGAACTATCGTAACATTTTCTTCCAACATTTCCGAATCAAAGTGACTTCCATTCCTGCTTAGCAATTTTCAGCGTTCATGGATTAAATGTCGAAAATTCTATGAAATGTTGTGTCATCTCGTTAAGTCCTGAAATCGCTCCCCCTTACAACTTGCACCGCATCACTTTCACCACACGGGAGTCGAGAGTCCGTATATATAATAGTGCACGACCGTCCGTCTGTACCTCCGTATAGACATAATGAGCTGTTGGCCGCTACGGCGACCTCTCAGCACGAACCCAGTAACAAGTTGCAAAATGTCTAGTTACCGGTAGGTGCCATTTTAAAAAAACCCTAATCGGTGCTCGGAAAGAGAGGGTTAGGTTAGTTAATTTTATCAGTCTATAATTTAATAATTCAAATAGTTATGTCCGCAAGTCTTTGCACATCAATTCATTTATAAAGGGGATGACAGACGTGCGAGTAAGTACGCGGACTTATGGCTCGACGATCTTTAATCGCCTGTGTGTCAGCAAAGAGCCGCGAGCCGCGAGCCTGGGGGCATGGTAATCCAGTGTGAGCGATTCTCGTGTGTCACCGACGCGAGCCGAGTAAGTTCACGAACTTAAAACCCGCGTACTTTAAGTTCGTACGTCTATCAGGCACTTCACGCGTAAATCAAACATTTTCTCTCAATCAAAACCTAGATCACAAAAATCGGTTCAGCGGTTTAAGCGTGAAGACTGAAGAGGTTGTTTTAGTACGCAGATACTGTCCCGATATTGTCCCGGGAAAGAACAAAATAAGTTTTTGTTACGAAAAATGTACGGCTCCCGCGCAATCGGTGCAACGTGCACGTGCAACTTGAGAGGTGTCAAGGGACGCTCGGATGGAACGAAGTTAAAAAAACACCATTTAGTTGACGCCCAGGAATAAAATCAACATCCTCTGCCCCTATTATGCAGTCGTTACAACTTTTTCCGTCTAGCCCCCTTTTGCAACGCGCGATATGGAACTTCGTGTCAAAAGGAACTAACGCTCTGCCATCATACAAGAACGCCATGTTTTTGACAGTTCTCCTTTACCAGCAGCGCCCCGTCCACGTTCAATTAACGCATCAAGCCCAAGTAACAATTGCATATCTATTGTGTCTTGATGTCCCACAATCGAGGTATTAAAGCCTTGTAGCCCTTTAATTAACGTTAAGTTGTGATGTTTCACCCACACAACCTGCAACAATGGCTGATGTCCTGCTGTCTCCTCGTCCGTGGGCGAACGCCGGTAAATCACATAGATTATTCATGCAGAAAGCTATCCCTTGCTGGGATAGGCAACCTTTTACAAAACTTACTCACAACATTTTATATTCTTAATCAAATTGTGATCCAACGTTTAATTTTATTGAATACGTTTAATTTTTTCTTTTATTTGGTTTATTGATCTTTGACTTTGTAATATCAACATTGAAATTGGTCCAGTAGTACCTATTAATTGTTATAATAAAGCAATCGTAGTCTAGTAGTTTAGAGCTCGGCTCTCGATTCAGTAGTCGAATCGAATGTTTTTTCCAAGTTCGGTTAGGAGAATGCAAGATTTTTCTGTCTGACAAGGAAGATGACCTATGCGCCGTATAGGCATGTAAATTGACCACCAACAGCAAAGTCGGTTAAATAGCTATTATTATCGTTTAAAATTATGCCACATCATATTTTAACGCCATTAATGAAATGTTACATTATATAACATAATATACAAAATATAAAAAAATATAATCTACAAATTGCATTCAAAATGACATTATTTTTTTATATATTTTTTATTCTGCTTGGATCAAATTTGAGCAGAATATACGCCAAATGTTGTCGACGCCTGCCCGATACAATGTGGGCTCATCAATAAGCGGGGAAAGTGCAAGTAAAAGCTGAACTTTACCAGTTCCTGTACTCTCTAAAGCCTAAAGTCTAGACTCTAGGGTCTAAACTCTCTAAGCTAAAACCTGAAGTCTAGGACCCGACTCTCTAAGGCCTAAAATGTACCTAAGGCATAACATGGCTACTTACATAGGCTACTTTCTCACATTATCGTGCCTCCAGCGATGTTAGTTTGGGTCCCGAGGGCTTTTGTATATTACGGAAAATGTCATAACTCATAAGTCATAACTCATGTAATTTAGTATAACTACTGTGACACACCCATACAACATTTGAAGTATCGTATCGGATATGAACTTAATTAACGTTCCTATATTCCTATTTTTAAGTTCCTTAGATAAGGAAGTTCCTTATCGCGCGTTGCGAATTAACCTTTCGATCGTAAAACGAGACACAATAGCTTATATATCTATTGTTATCGCGGCCGTATATGGCCGCTTGAGACGTCATGAATTAAGGGGGCTAGACGGAAAAAGTTGTAGGTAACGACACTGTTTGACCGACACTTATTTTAGTACGATGCGGCGATGACGTCAACTAGGGGGAAATTTAAAATTCTACCATTCCTCTATGGCGGGATTGAAATTTTTTAGCTGGGTGGGGTGGTGGAACTTCGTCCATATGGGTGTCCCTTGACGCCTCTCAAGTTTTTATAATTTATTTTAAGCCCCTACAAAAACAAGAGTGTGTACTATGTAATAAGTTAGCCGTGCCTATCGTATGTGTGTCTGTTAATGGCATATTGTTTATATATATTTAATCTATTGTTTGAAAGCTGACATGATCAAGAGTGTTCTTAGACAAAATTCATCATAGTCAGCTCGTTTGCGGCTGAAAAATTTATACACTTCATGAAAGGTTGTAAGTAACTTCCATTGATTTCCTTACAATATTTTTCATTATGATTCCTGATACCATTACAGTTATGAATCAAGAGTTGTTTTTTCTTAATTTAGCATTTAGGTAGATCTCCAGTCAACCTTCCTCTAATAGCAGACCTGCAGACCTCCCCAAGGCCCGCCGTATCGGATCTGATCGCCATTGTTTTTCCGACCCAATGCTGTTTGCGCAACATTGTTTAAGGATTTTTAACGTTAACGAAAAACAAAGTTTCATAGTCTGGGTACTAGGTGACGCCCGTTCTATTTCGCCTTTATTCGTTTACCGTGCGAAAACCGTACATTTTTGCAGGATGTAAAATATCGTACGTCCCTTCCCGGGACTCAACTCAATACACCTAAACCGCTAAATCGGTTTTGCTATTTAGCATGGAGATACTTTTTTGTCCCGGGAAAGGACGTAGGATATTTTACATCCCGGAGAAATGTACGATTCCCGCACGATAACCATTTTTTTACGCAACGAGATTGTGGGCAGCAACTAGTTTTACACAATAATTATTTGAAATAATTATAGATAATAATAATAATAATAATAGCTCCAACACCGGTTTCGGTGACGGTGGCCAGTTTCATTGAAACCAGGCCAGCTACGCAGGAGTAATTTTTATAGTGCCCAAGTGTGTGCGCAGTACACAAGAGCACTCTCTATTCCTTTACTCTCATAACCCAGTGGGACGGACGACCGACACGACTGGCGAGAGATCAGGCGCAGGACCGACTTTTTACATGCCCATCCGACGCATGGATCATCTTACTTGTCAGACAATCAGGTGATCAGCCTGCATTGTCCTAACCAAACTTGGAAATAACATGTTTCCAACGCGGGAATCGAACCCACGACTTCCGAGTCAAGAGCCGCGCTCTATACCACTAGACCACGGAGGCGTAGATAAGGAAATATTAAATAGACTGGAGCATAATATATTGTCATAATTAATTATGCTCCAGTCTATTTTATTTTAATAAAAACAATATATTAATGTTAAATAGACTGGAGCGATATTTCTCAACGACACACAATCGTTTTGCACATAATAAAACACTTAACGGACCACTTAGCTTAAATCATAATTAGATATTAAATACGGCCTTCCCATAACACTTCACAGTTCACACCTCCTGACTCTTGCACATCGTGTAGTATTGTCCGAAACAATACGGTGTTACCACATTGTAAACGAAAAAAATATTAGAAAACAATCAAAAGATGGTAATAAATCTTCAACAAGTACTATCTAAATCGATTTAGAGGAAGACGATAGGATAATTTATATTGTGGGCGGTGGCAATGTTCCACTAGTGGCAAAAATATAATGTGCGGTGGGTTTTTAAGGGGGTAAAATTGTTTGAGGGTAATTTGGTAAAAATTTACTGCGAAAATATTTATTTGGGGGTAAGAACCGTTTTTTTTTTGCATATGTAAAGATGTTAGATGGTGGCTTTATTAAAACGTCCACTTTGGATGGGTCGTTTTAAGCGTTACATGAGCGAATATATTGACGTAATTGTGACCCCGCGATCACGACGATCGCGGTTGCCCAGTGGAAACGCCTGAAAGGGGTATTTTCAGCGTTTTGATCGCTCAATGGAACGCATCCCAGGCGACAAATATTTAGATTACAGTCGGGGAGTTTTGGTTGAAATTTAGTGGGTTTTAAAGTTACTTTAGGTGGAAAATTTTGTGAACCGTTGGCATCACTGATCCAGCCGCTACTGTATTAACGTGAAACCACTTCACGTGATGCTACGTGACAGTAAAAAGTGAAGAGCTTGACGTGTAGTCCGGGAACTGTGTATCTGCGATCAGTGGGAAAGTCTCGCAAGCGATCTGATACCTCGCAGGAAGTTGTGTACGTTGATTGTGGAGCACAGACATTTACCATCTGTATACTTTAGGGGAAAAAGTTTATTTGATTAGATTTTAGAAAGGACATTAGGCATTCTGGTCAAAAAAAATACCGGCCAGAACTAAGACCCCTGACCCCTTACCCCGTACTACCTCTTTCCTAGTACGATGCCATTTCCAGTACGACCCCTTTCCCAGTAAGACCCCTTTAAATGTAGTTAGGAAAAAAATGTTAAAAATGCTTTTAAAATTTTTTTCCTAACTAAATAATTAATTAGAAAAATATGCAGTTACAGGGTTAAGTCCATATATTTTTTTAAGTTCTTATTATGGCCTAGCTATTTTAAATAATCCTAGGTTTGGCTGCACAGCTTCTCTTTAGACCAATAGTCATTTCATTGAATTAATAATAAACGCTAATCCATAGTAATAAGTATTAATGCGAAAGTCTTTTACATCTTCACGCCCAAACTGCTAAACCGATTTTGCCGAAATTAATTGGTATGGGGATATTTTGAGTCCCGGGAAAGGACTTTAGGATATTTTTTATTCTGGAAAAATGTACAGTTCCCGCGCGACACACGAATTTCTGAATAGTTTGCGCGTGGAAATGTCCAAACTTTGGATGTGAAAAAAATAGAAGGCGGTCAAACACACATTTTTACCACTTTGGACTCCAAAGTGGTAAAAATGTGTGTTTATACCGCCTTCTATTTTTTTCACATCTTTTATGTACACAATAAAATTATCTTAACTAATTGGATGAAATGGCTGTTTAGAAAATCTATTTTACCTAATAGTTGAAGCATATTGTGTTAATTTTTGTGAAGTTTACAAAATGTATTATGTTAAGCTCACGAAAGTGCAATGCAATCTGCTCCATGCAAAAAAGCTTATTTATAAATAATAAAAATGTATGGCACCCAAGTTTTGTTGAAATTAAATTGGATATTTCTGGAGCCTTCTTTGGATAAACTTCTCGCGGTTACTCGAGGGGTGGTTGTGAGAAAAATTTGGCGTGCAACATGTTCAGTTGAGCCACCAAACGATTGATTGACCTTCAGATAAAAAACAGATAAACACTGTACATTTATGTAGCATCTAAACATAGTCTAGGAGGTATTTTTTCTCTTTTCGTTTTAAGTAATTTTATGTAGCATCTAGAGATAGTCCAAGAGCTCAGTGTTTCTTCTCTTTTTCCTCGTTTTAAGTACTTTTATATAGCATCTAGAGATAGACTAGTTCAGTATTGCACTGATAAGCAGTTATTACGTTACCATCTCCGGGGAAAGTGATGACTCGACGATAATTATAAGGTCAGAGATCAACTGAATCTAGGGTCTACTTACAGGTCTAGACCGGGGTTAGGTAACTGAGTTTCTAGTATTTTTACTATTCCGTAATCAAGCTATCGGAGATCTGTAATTTTTAGGTTCGAAAGTGGCTTAAGCACGAATAATGCGATAACAGGTAATGATTTTATGAAAATGTGCACAGCAACTAGTTGGCACTTGGCAGATTATGTTATGTAATAATCTTACAGTGATGCGGTTTTAAATCTCTTTTGACATAAAAATCGGCCAAGTGCGAGTTGGACTCGCCCATGAGCAGCAATAAGGTTATATTTCAGTTGATTTAATGAAATTTAAATTAAGGTTTACCATTCATGACGTATAAAAAAAGTACTAGATCTCGTTCAAACCAATTTTTGTTGGTAGTTTTTATAGTAATTTTCGGGGGTCAAAAAAAGTTGAAAATTTTAGGGCTAAAATTTTTAATAATTTTTCCATTTTTATATCAAATTCTTAATGAGTTTCACAGCTACTAGTTACATCCAATTATCAAGTTTCAATAGTACCTAGGCTCTTATAGTTTCGGAGAAAAGTGTCTGTGAGTTGTGACATACGGACGGACAGACAGACAGACACGACGAATCTATAAGGGTTCCGTTTTTTTGCCATTTGGCTACGGAACCATAAAAACCAAACATTTTTCCGGAATAAAAAGTAGTATAATATGACTAAAAGTATATCTACACTAAATTTCATCAAAATTGGTTTAGCGGTTTGAGCGTGAAGAGATAACAGACAGACAGACACACTTACGAATTTATAATGTTACTATGTATATGGATTCTTATTTTAGTTTTTAACCTACCTACCTACGAATAATAAAAACTAAGGAAGAGTAAGTGAGTAATTTGTTCCGATTCTACAAAATGTGACCCGATTACATGCATACTTTATGCAAAAAGAGGCCCGAATACATGCAAAAATCATAAACCTATAATGCTAGTATATATTATGTCTATGGCAAAAATTATACAATTATTTGACAATTATTGTCAACGGCTTTATTTTGTCAACTTGAATGTAGTGTTTCGTAACTATTGCCATATTATTTTAGTGTGCGAAAAGAACCTTGAGAACCAAATTCAAAACGATGGGAGTAGGGAATGCAATACCGGGATACCGGGATACCGAAATACCGGGATCCCGCATGCATTTTGCGGGACTTATCCCGCTCGAAAATTTTGCGGGATCCCGCGGGACTGGCGGGATTACAAAAAGCGTAATTCATATGTGTGCGCGCGGGAGTGCGTGAACTGGCTACAGGCAGCCCACTAAGCAATTTACCATCAATTCACCTATAATTCACTTTAAATGACAATTGTACCAACCAGCGTGGAAGCTGAGCAAACTTTTTCAGCTGCTGGCTACCTTGTGTTGAATATCAGGAGCCGTTTGGCAGACGACACAATTAATACCTTAACATTTTTAACATACTTTTATATCTAAGTTGCTTAAAAAGTGTTTTTTAGTTTTTTTTAACAATTTTTTTACGTAGCCATTTTCAAGAAAAGTTTAGTTATTTATTATTTAATATTTTTATATCTAAAGTCTGAAGTATTAATAAAAGTTCTATCAAGTAAAGTCATTATAACGATTTATTTTAAAAGTTTAAGTCCACCCTGCGGGATCCCGCAAATACCGGGATCCAGCGGGATTGTGATGGTTCAGTCCCGCAAATACCGGGATTGAAATTATGCTGCGGGATTGCATTCCCTAGATGGGAGTAATGTTTCCTTAGTTTATATTCGTAGCTACCTACCATGAAAACTTAGTTCGATATAGGTGGCCCAATGTAATCAAGTAAATTGTATGTTGAAGCCGATAATAACTGCGCTGAGTTGAAAATGACAGACTATGTAATGATAGACTAGACATACTTCTTGGTCCAAGACGTTATGAGTTTTTGTAATCTAAGAAATAGAAATACGAATTACGAGCATACTGGTTATGGAGTATGCTAGAACTCTGAAGAGCTCTTTTGCAGTTAAAACTTCTTAGCGTTTCGAAACGAAGTTCCTTATCGCGCGTTTTGAAAGGGGGCTAGACCGAAAAAGTTGTAAGGAGTAAGGACACGACACAAAAGTGTCGTTACAACTATAGCAAAAATGCTATTTTTTGCTATAGTTGTAAGAAGTGCGGTAGCGCGTGTCTCTTTTTTTTAGTGTACCTATACAGGTTTTTTGTACATAAGAAATAATAAACTGGAACTTCGCCGTTCCATCCGGGTGTCCCTTGACACCTCTCAAGTTTTTTTAGTAGCGAGAGAGAATAGAGCTTTATCTTAGTATAATATGTTTGGTTGTAAATTGTAATATTATGCCAATGACTAGTCGTGACTAATATTTTAGACAACATGAAGGAAAATCGGCAGGCCGACTTGATCTTAAAAATGGCCTTAAAATTATAAGAAAAATTGTAAAACCGTTTTATTATTCGTAGAAAACCGATTTTTGATTTATATTTTCTTCTCAACTTTTTACTGATTTGTTTCAGATCCAGCATGCGGTGGAGGGGAAGTGAACACACGATGTCAACTCACATACTACTGGCTTTATTTATACTGGGTGAGTTATAATGGCCGCGTCTCCATATAATTCCAATTAAGTGCTGGATTACTACCTAGTACCTGGAATAATGTAAACGGGCATTGCAGGCACCGCTATAATTATTATTAAAGAAATTCTTCATAACTCCATGCTCGATCGAAAGATTTTTCTTGGTTGCTTCCAGACCCCCAAATAAAAGACTTGATAGAACACTACTTATATTATATTTATATTATACTATATAGTTCATACGTGGGAGAGCCATGCTTCGGCACGAATGGGTCGGCTCGACCGGAGAAATACCACGTTCTCACAGAAAACCGGCGTGAAACAGCGCTAGCGCTGTGTTTCGCCGAGTGAGTGAGTTTACCGGAGGCCCAATCCCCTACCCTATTCCCTTCCCTACCCTCCCCAATTCCCTTCCCATCCCTACCCTCCCCTATTACCCTATTCCCTCTTAAAAGGCCGGCAACGCACCTGCAGCTCTTCTGATGCTGCGAGTGTCCATGGGCGACGGAAGTTGCTTTCCATCAGGTGACCCGTTTGCTCGTTTGCCCCCTTATTTCATAAAAAAAAAAGGTGATAAGTAAATAAATTAAACACGGTAAAGATATATAGTTTTATTCGGTAAAGATATTATATAATGTAACTCTTTCAGAGCCGCTACTTTCAAACTTAACTCTATATTATAGAAGACCACTCGTACACCCCAGCCCCGTATTCATAAATAGGCCGTTATAGGCCACGGCCTAGGGGCACAGGCGTCCATAATATAGGGGTCCTTACAGATTTTGAACTTGGGGCGACGGAAATAAATTAGTACTCAACCTAATCTCGTAAAAAATATAAATTCGACACTGGTCCAGCCAAAAGTATTTTCACTTAGTTTTGTTACACCCTGAACATTTTTATAAAGTTTGGTACACTTACTTCTGAAAAGTGACAGGGCATTATAATACACATTATATACTTAATTTACAATATATTAACTTTCTATATTTATCTGTTGGAGATAACATACAAAACATAATGCTACCCACAAGTCCACAACAAATTTTGAACCATCAATTTCTCCATAATCTGGAATGTCTAAGGTACATAATGGCGACATATTGACCGATCATTGATTTTCTTTTTTCGTTCGAAATACGTATCGAAACTAGATGTTTATTACGCAGAAAATAGGGCAATCAAATGTTTATTACGCACCTAGGGCAGGAAAATAAGATTTTTTTCAGATCAATATATGTAAATGTGATCTGAGGCGAAGTCAAGGTCAACAAACATGTGGTCTGAGGCTTTCTTATTTACAACCAATGCCCATGGTGCATATACTATTTTTTCTCACCTCCGGGCGGAAAGCGTCAACTTTCGTCCCGCTGCGCTTACCGATGTTACCGTTTTCCTCCGTCGAGGAGAAAAATAGTATACGCACCATGGGCAGTAGCCAAAAAGTAAGAAAGCCTCAGATCACATTTACATGTGATCTGACACATTTCTTATTTTCTTGCCCTAGGTGCGTAATGTGGCTACTATTTTCCGGGCCCGAATTCATCTTATGACCTTTCCTGTAATCTAAATATATCTACATACCTTATGGAGATGTTAAATACAATAATCGAAATAGATTCCTCGACTTCAGCGTAAAAATGTGATACACATACACACTTTTACATTTACACACAACCACAATATAGATACTTTCCGTATTAGTATGGATATACCAACACAAACGGCCTGTACACATCTCCACGTCACGACGTCGTCAACGTGGAACGGTGCTGTAACGTGGCACGGTACGTTGACGTGCCATGAAAATCTACGTCAACGTAACGTGAAAATGCACGTCACGGTGTAGCAATCAACGTCTTTTTATTCATAAATCTCTTTCTCCGTCTTTTTAACAATAGCAGAAGCAGAATACGTATTATGCGGTCCATATATAGATAAGAAGTGAAGAATGTAGCAGTTTTACAAGGCATGGTGACGTACAAGTTTGCTACATCGTGACGTGCATTTTTACGTTACGTTACGGCTGACGTAAATTTTCATGTCACGACAACGTAAGCGGTAAGTCCACATGTCCACGTTGACGACGTCGTAACGTGGACATGTGGACAGGCCCTTAGAAATTACAAAAGAAGTAAAGACTATCTGTAGGCTAGCATGGCTAATTTTATAAAGGTCGATTAAATT
Source organism: Aricia agestis (assembly GCF_905147365.1). Lineage (NCBI taxonomy): Eukaryota > Metazoa > Arthropoda > Insecta > Lepidoptera > Lycaenidae > Aricia > Aricia agestis. The sequence goes on from NC_056423.1 coordinate 3,352,913, forward strand.
ACTACATTTTGAAACAATGACTACTTACCATCTTCCGTCTCTATTACCAAGTAATAAAGTTCATAACTGGTACATGTACATCGGCGTACCTAACATTTATAACACGTGTCGACAGAAGCAGTGGCGTAGCTCCTAAGGAGCAAGGTGGGGGCTTAAGCTCAGAAGGCCCATCTCTTATTTACAATCTATAAATTTTTGATCTTTTTAAGTGTTAATTTTATTTGAAAGCTATCTTTTAGATAGTAAGATAAGTAATAATGATACTTGCAAAAGAAAATAGCTCGGGACTTGAATTCTGACTTGAATATAGCCGCTGGTCGGGGCCCTACATTATTTTCCCAGGGTCCTCAGTTACCTAGCTACGCTACTACACAGAAGCTGACCTCTGACCGTGGCGTGGCGTGGCGTGTTACCGAAATACCACGACACTTAAAAACACATATCAATTGCAACAGCTTTTGTAACAGTAATTGTACAGGTACATTACAGACATCAGTGTCGGTCGCCTAACTAATCATTGAAACAAAAGACTTCTACAGCTCTTATGGTATAAGGCTGGTTTTATCGTTAAGCGTTTCGGGAGCGCCGTTGGAGCGCCGCGCATTCGAAGATGGGTAGGGTTGCCAGGTTGCTAGACCGAAAAGCAGGACAAAGCAGTCAGCTTGGCCGGACATTAGTACAAAAAAGTCGGAACCTTGCTATCGAGTACTTAGAAACTTTTAGTATCGCAATACGTTCGGTAGCGTGTACAGATTTTCTGTTTTATTAAAACAATTTTACATCTCATTAGGTATCCGTCAACCGTCTAAAATTTGTAGGATTTTTATATAAAGTTATAGATTCTAGGGTGTACAAAAGCCGGACTCCCTTTAATTTTGGCCGGAGACGCAAGCGGAAAGCCTGACTGTGTCCGGCTTTATCCGGACGCCTGGCAACCAGCCTAATTGTTAGAATATACCACGTAATAATCAACAGCTATAGACAGCTATACTGCTATCCAATAAGAATATTACTAATGCCGCGGCCGCTGATTCGTCTATCGTCACAAAGCTTCGTGCTATGAGACGATACCATTGGACGATAGACGCAGATCATCTCTACACGCTGTAATCGCTAAACCTGATTGCTGGGCTCTTATAAAAAAAGCTATTGGTAGAGAAGCTATAAAGTTGAAGCCTGTAGGCTATAAGGTAGCATATAGCCTACAATTTTTGTTAAATAAATACTGCTATCCATACCAGTAGCGTAACTATAGGGTGGTAGGACTGGCTAAATGCCACGGGCCCCCGACCCAAGAAGGCCCCGAGACCGTGACCCCAGAAAAAAATTTAACGTTGTATCTGAGTTTTTTATTTAATTTGTAAAGATTTTTTTAAGTTCTGCTTAAAATCAATAAAAAGCGAGATTTTCCTCAAGATTTTTACTGATTAAAAGAATCAAAAGAATTTGCCACGGGCCCCAGATGGTATAGTTACGCCACTGATCCATACTAGAATATGCAAAACTGTGTCTGTCTGTTGTTCTGTCTCTCCTCCAAATGAGGTCCTCTTTACACTGAACCGCTGAACCGATTTAGGAGGAACAATGAACATGGTAAAGAGACACTCTGAGAAGCCGGAAAAAAGTAAACATATTTAACAAGTTAAATCGGATAATAATCCTATTTAACTTGTTAACCCACATAAAAGGTTTTCCTTATTCAACATTACATTACATTTACTACGAAACAATTATTTAGGTATTTAAAAATAAAAGCTCGTGAGTTGAGGAAGTTAACCGCGGAAGATAACTGTAGTTTAATTATAAACTGTCTATTTACACTCCGACTTGTTTTAATTCAGGTTAGTTACAAGATAACAGATTTCCTTTGTTTATATTGCTTTGTCATTCTACATAATTTATCAAAACAAAGTGATAATAAAGGTTCGCGCACACTTTGTCGGCGCGTGCCGGGGCGTGCCGGGGCGGGTCGGGGCGCAGCGCAGCGCAAAATGCGCTATAGCACACTATTGCCGGGTCGGGTCGCATCGCATTGACGGATTTTAACGCTCACTGTGCCGGGGCATGCCGGGGCGGGTCGGCGCGCAACGCATTGACGGATTTTGAGCTCGATCGAGCTATCATGTAGAGTAAAAACCACGGCTCGGGCTTTCGTACACACATTCAGCATTGCTCGATAGTTTTACTCCTGTTCGAAGGCAATTAGCTACGAATGATAAAAACTAGTGTCAAAAAAATTGTCAAGCCGGCTCGATTCGAGCCTTCAAATGCAAGCCTTCGAGCTATGAGTTTTGCGGTCCACTCGGTGGTTTTTGCTCGATAGTAAAACTATCGAGCAACACCGTATGTGAGTACTTAGCAAAATGTAGGTATGTGTCCCATAAATAGAGTTCACTGAGATATTAATATCACCGCTGAAAAAGTGTTTTTTCTTCTTTTGTATAGGCAAAATCACAGTATACGAACTTATAACATCCCTTTTTTCGCCGGGGATAAAAAAACTAAACCTAACCATCCGCTTAACTTTCAGGTTTGCTACAAACTGGCGACTGTCATAGGCGACCGGCTCATCGGAGGAAGGTAAAGTTTGGTATTTTTTCATTTACTTTTAGTCTATTTTAGTTGATTATTATTAAGATAGAGTTTGACAGAAATGTATGGAGGTCATGCCCAAAGACCAAATTAACACTATAACATGTTAAAATAAAGTTACAACTCACTAAGAGAGATTTAATTATTACTTAACTTTAATTTAATTGTAGTGTTTAAATTTTTTATGGCATTTATGTGAAAATCTTCATTAAGTAAATTAAATCACTCACTATGGTTGTTTCTCTATGTGTAGCAACTAACTTCACCACTATTCTTCATCAGCTTACAATGTTTCCCTTCATCATCAGTCATAACTTGGTTCCAGGACACGACGGAGGGTCTGTACATCCCGCAGCCGACGGCGGAGTCCCTGGAGCGGTTCGCGCAGGCGACCGGCGCCGCGGGCTTCGAGGACTACACCGAGGGCAAAGCCCTGGTCAAGAGACTCATACCGGACCAGCCTAATGTCGATGTGGTGGAGCATCAAGGTGAGAGTTGGAATGTTCTTAAAGGGTCTGAGAAGCAAGAATGAAGTATGGGATATAAAGCACTCCCTAGACGGTAATTCAGCATTACATGCGTAATGCGTTACGTGCTGTAATGCACGCATGATCGTTTATTGTAGTGATTGATGCGAACAGCACGTAGTTTGTATGTCTGCAAACTACGTGCTGTACATTGACAAGTTCTTTAATTTTTCGTCCTGCAATATGTGCATTACATGCACGCATGAGTCATGCAACAATTAAATATTAGTACTGTCAAAAATGCATGTAATGCTGAATTATCGTGTAGGGAGTGCTTAATAATGTTCATACCAAATAATTTGCAATAACGTTGCGTTAACGTCATATTAGCTCATGCTTATTCCTTTGTTGAACTTTGTCCACTATGGCACAAGTTTTATTGCAAGAGCAACACAGCGCTACTCTTAAGCACAATCGAAGAAATTGATCCTAAGGCAGATGGCGGATCCAGGCTTTGGTTAGGGTGTTGCCAACTCAATGTTAGTCATGATCTGTTAGGTGGGTTAGATAAAATGCAACCGAATTACGTTAGTCCCCCGACTAACCAATGAATCAATTTCTCCGATAGAGCAAAGAATAATTCTTATCTGTTAACTGACCCTGTAACGTTTCAGGCGTGATCGGCAAAGCAGGCATCGACTTCCCGGCGCTACCGAGCATACCTCCCACGGGATTCAACTGCAAGGACGTGCCCACAGGATACTACGCTGATCTGGAGACCGCTTGCCAGGTAACATTTTGCCATGTGTTATAATGGGACGTTTATATGCAGCCACTGCCGCGGCTCCTCGCGCTGACGCAACAGTAACGACGCGAGTGAGCGTTTACACTCAGCACTCCACAGTCTACATAGTGGTCGCGTCGGGCAGCGGCAGCGGCATGACGAGTGGCAGCCCACTTCCCTGCCCACAAACCAGCCCAACGGGGTTGAATGTAAACGGCCCATAATGTGTATAGTACCATCGAGACAGACTTATACTTTCTGTACTTAAAGGGTTTCTTGAAAATTAAAACGGGCAAGGTTCGACAACGTGGTTTTGTTGTGACGGCCTGATCATGCTCCTAGTTCTTGAATTATACGCAAGCCTATAAGGCACATACTTTGGAGCTAACTATATTGGAAAACATTTGACGCGATAATATAATTTCCAGGTGTTCCACATTTGCGACACGTCCAGAAAGATCTCGTTCCTGTGCCCCAACGGCACCATCTTCAGCCAGTCCCATCTCATATGTGACTGGTGGTTCAAGGTGGACTGCGCAGCCGCACCGGCGTTATACGAGTCCAGCGTGGAATACTACTCCAACGAGCAGAGGAAATCGCAGAAAGTCAGCCACTCCCTCACGAGGAACCCAGACCTCCAGCAGATCGGTGACCCAGATGAAAGAGCGGAATCCAGAAGAGCAACCGTCAACGTGCCCAGCACGACCGAAAGGCTCCTGCGGCACAAGCAGAAGCTGCAAGCAGACGGACCGCAACCAGCAAGAGCAACCGCAAGAAGTTACCAGGCTCTCTTCGATGTCAACCCAACCCAGCGAGCACAAGCGACGACCGCCTTCGAAAAGAGACGACGAAACTTGGTGCAGCTCATATCTACCAACTTCGGAAACACTCCAAGCAGAACAACGCTTCCGACCTACGATTTTACTACTCCAAAAGCTGTATCACAAAATATAGATTACAACGGTCCAAAAGAAATGCAAGTGGTCGCGGAGAGCGCCTCGTTCGTCAACAATCAGAATAGACAATTCCTGCAGCAGTACAGCACGAAAAATCTAAGACCCTACGCTGTATACACACCTAATTCTAAGGTCCCTAAACCTAAAAGTACCCTAATACCCTTGTATGACATAACAGCTCAGCCGATCAACCAATATGTAGAGGAAGCGTCAACTAAGAGGCAAACTCTGGTGCCCTATACCAAAAGCTACGCTAGTGAAAAGCGAGAGCCCTACACGAGACCGGGAGTTTCTCTACTAAGGGATTTCCTTGAACGCGAGAAGAATAAAACTACATTCGCCACTACAGAAAAGACTCCCGAAGTGACCGCCCGAAGTGATAAGTTCAATAGAGAAGGCAGAGTACTTATTGAAACGAAAAACAGTTTTGAGTCGGTCACAAAAATTCCCCAGACGACGAGAAATTTCGATATCACTGATGTCAGTGCAACCAACACCATAAATACATATGCAACCACAACTCCTACAGAACAAACTACGGCTACACCGTCCTATCAAGAACGGAGAGAAAGATTGATACAAAAAATGGACTTCGAAATTTTTGGATCTACGGAGCCGACTCCACAGAAAGCCTACACGGAGAAGTTTTACGGTAACCAACCCAATAGACCCGGGCTTATCGTGCCTCCTGCTTTAACACCCAAAACACTGCACTCTTTTGCTATATATTACGCTACCGCTTTAGATAATTTGTCAACTTCTTCTCCAGCAGATGATAACGCCGCAACAACGCAAGCTATAGATGAATATGAACCTTTGGATGATAAACTGCCTGGTCTGTTTAGTCGTAAAACTATTAATAAGTACAGCAATCTATTCGGACAAGGCATAAGCGGGCAGCTTCAAGAAGAAATGAAAATGGACCCCAATGAAACCTATAACGAAATTTTGGAAGACCTGTCGCTACAAATGAGCCAAACTCCTTTAGCCTCATCGCCACAAATTAGAGAGCTAGCGCAAGTTTTCACACACGCCCTTTCGGCATATCTACAAGATCCAGTGAAGTTTAGAAAAGTTCTCTCAGACATAAGACCAACGCATCCGTCGTTCCCTGATATGCCCCTTACAACTGAAGAAATAAATACGGAACCGACAACAACCGTCAATGAAGATGACCATGAAATACTAGGCTTTTCTGATGATAACAAAGAAAGGTACCCAGAAACGTTTAGAGGAGGTAAAGCGCTCAATTTTGCGTCATCAGATTACACGATCAAGGAAGAAACTGTAACTACTGCCAAACCCACCACGACCGATAGCTCGGCATTAAGTACGACAACAAGTCCTAAAAATCCTTTCAGATGCTGTGGGAGAATATCAGCTTCATACACTACGGCCCAGCCCACTACCAACCTTTTTGCAAACTTACCATCAAATAAATTCGATGGTATAAAATCTGAAAATTTGAATGTAGAAACAACAACAAAACCCGTGGATGATTATTCTGAAGTAACTAACTCACCATCTTCGTGGGATGGAGACAAATTAGATTCCACTTTTTCACCCATCACGAACTCACACCAAATGTTTGAAAGTAAAAAAATTAAACTCCTGCCAGACACGACGCCCATCCCATTCCCCGAAAACGATAGCATCGAACTTGAAAACGAGGAAGAACTGCAGAGAGCACATAGCCAATCATTCGTTTTACCACAATCGAATAATTTAAGACAAGGAAAACAATTGAAAATAGAAGATAAAACATTGAGAAAGCCTTCGGGAGATTTAGAAGCGCCCAAACCACCTTCAGTAGAAATAACCACGACACAAGCTAGTCCTGTGACGTCAACTACCATTAGAGAAAATATCGAAGCATCGACAACTGTAGCTCCCATAGTCAGTAGTATATTTACCTCACCAGATAGCGACAAACCCTTCAATGAATTCCAATGGTCCACACCATTAGAAAACTGGCAAAGCACAGGTCTCGATCCTATTACTCTGAATGACGGCTTAAGTCCTACAGGTCCTGAAATAACCTTACCAGATATAACACAAATGAGCGGCTGGGCTAGTACTGGTTCGCCTGCCGATTTCGTTGTTACCAGTGATCCTATCGTTTCCTCCACAGTGAGTGTCGAAGCCACAACATCTGGTGGCAATTATGAGACTCGTTTCGGAAAATTCCTGAGAGAACAAACGTCGACAGAGCCCGGGCAGGACTTGACGACGATAACAGACACGGTCGTCGAAAAAGCAAAAGAGATAATGGAAGGAATGAACGCGACGACAACTCAAAAACTAATGAACGTCATGAAGAAAACAAAGTCAAAGACTGTGAAGCGACTAATCCTTCTTTTAGTTCAGACGTGCGACGACGATCATAATAAAACAGCTGAGGCATCAAAGAAAGCGTTACTAGACGCTCTGATGGCAGTGTCTCAGAAGGACATGGAAGAAATAACGGAGAACGCCAAAGAAGATATAACAGAATCACCGACGACTGTAGATTTAAAGACCACAGAGTATTATCGCCGAAGCGACAGATTCGAAGGTAGAAGAGGTAAAAGCCTGAACGTGGAGGCGGATGCTGTGAACTCTCTATCATTTACTACCACAACTGAAAAGACTGAGGAACCGGAGACGACTACCAGTTATAGAACAACGACGCCAAGTCGCAGAGGTAACAAACGGTTCCAAACTAAAACCGAACCAACCACCACAGAGAGAATACCCACAACCAATTTCCCGGTTGCTGCAGCCAGAGTAGCGGCGGTTCAGGGTGAGATCAGAAACCAGTCAGATGCTAGAGCATTAGAACTATTGCGGTCGTTGTACACCATCGCCGCTAGATGGGGTTAGTAGGTAGTTCAGTTATGGTTCGTTTGGATATGTGCCTCTATATTTTTTGGATATAACTCTCGGCCAATTCTCGTAATTCAAATGTTTATTTTACAATATAACTTCAGTCTCAACTCTCAAGTAATGCGGTCACATTTGAACGCGCATAGAACGCGTGCGAGTGAGACAAAATATACTATAGTTGATACGGCAAATTGCGACACAAAACTGTCAGTATGACATTTTAAACCTCGTTATTTTGATTATACCTGAGTAATTTTTGCCAATTGAACATTTATAACTACGAAAAATTTATGGGGACTGACTGACACCGCAACTTATCATAGGTAGTCTCTTTTTGATACATTTCAGGGACTGTCGTATCCCTCTAACTTGATGGTACCTGAGTTAGATAGTAACTGCATTTTTTAAATAGAACAGCACTATTCACACGACTATTGTATAAATGTGATCTAAATGTAATTTGTAGATAATTCTTATAGGTATCGCCATTTAAGCAGTTCTAACTTCTACAGAAGTTTCACTATTTAGTTGTATTTTATTATAGGTTCAAGAGATTTGCTTACCTACATAGATGTGTATAAGAAACTCCACATATTATAACGGCTCAACTCACACTGAGGCGTGGGATGCGTCGCGATGCTTGACTCTGCCCCAGTGTAAGTTGAGCCTTAGCCCGGGCGTGCACTAGCGGCCAAGCCGCGGCGGCCATCGAGATAGATACAGTTCGACAAGGCTTTATTTGAACGTGGGTGACATTGACGGGAGCGCTGCTGGTAAAGGAGAATTACTGTCAAACACATGTCAAAAATGACGTTTATCTATGATAGAAGCGTTTAGTTCCATTTCTCGCCACGTTCAAATTAAGCCTTGTTGAACTGTACCTTCGTATGAAACCGCCATAGACGACTCGGACCTGGCCGCAACGCGACCTGCGGCCACACCATACTTTCGATGGCCGCCGCGGCCTGGCCGCTAGTGCGCGCCCGGGCCTTAGAGTCTGTTAATTCGAGACCCGAGTCGCTGCTTTAACGTAGTAATTTAAAATTGAACTTTATTTTCCACATAATAAGATCTTAAAAATAAATAATTATTTCCATTGCAGCTCAAAATATCTTGCAATGAAACATGTTCCTTCTAGTGTAATAAATAGAGTTCAATATTGGATTGCTAAGTTACGGCCCCTTTGTAAAATGACGGTAGGTTAGTTATAGTTAATTACTTAATTTATTTTATGTTCTTCCAGTTACCTTAAGTATTGTGGTTACCTATATTTTTACGAATCTATTCTTGTAATATATTAAGATAGCAATTTAAGCTTTATAGATTTAATATTTGGAATAAAGTTTTGATATAAAATGTTTTATTTTATTCATGATCTTTGGACTAAAGTATTTTTAACTTTTTTTAATGTTAAGTCTACATGCCTACTTTCGGTTATGGAACTAGCCAAGCAAAAAGTATGTGTGCTCAAGCTTATACTTGGGGCAAGCTATTATTGCATGTACCATGTGATATTTTACTACTTTCTAGCTCGAACAAAAGAATATTAAAAGCAAACTGTTTATACAAAAATTAATTTTATCGAGACAAAAACAAATTTAGATAACCATATAATCTTTATTACCATCTCATCTATCTCATCGTTTCCCGGCTGACCTCAAGACCGTTCCGAGGCCATTCTTCCTGGAGGCCTTGGTGACCTTCCCTGAGGCCTTGTCAATGACCTTCTGGACGTCACTGTCGGTGACCTTGTGGCCGGGTTTAAAGTAGCTCTTGACCTTGCGACGCTTCTTCATCATGATCTTGGCTGCGGCGAGAGCACCACGGTGCTGGAGAGATTCGTACCGTTCGCGGAGGAGGTTGGCTGGAAATGGAAAATAAGTTAAGTAAGTATGGGCCTGTTTCACCACTTCCTGATATGTGACGAATAGGCTATCCACCAATTAACTTGACAGATCAAGTATGGATAATCTGTCAAAAAAGTTGTAATTAGCCTACGTAAATAGCCTATTCGGCACTTTATCAGAAAGTGGTGAAACAGGCCCTTAATATTATTACAATATTATATTAATACGCGAGCGATAAACTTTGGATCCCTTTAGACGAAAAATGCGGAAACGTAGGTGAATGAAATTTTGCACAGTTATATTTTTAAATATGGTGAAGAAGTGCATCGAGCTAATATTATTGTGAAATTTTATGCTTTTATCACACATTTTTTTAACAAATAAAACATTACACACACTACAATGTGCACACTACCATCTTTTTGAATGACAAGCCTATACACGCGAATTATACTCTTTTGTTTATGGTTGAAGTCCATTGTCAAATTAAAAATGGATTGTTTTTTTTTAAATTAAATCTGAAATAGTCAATACTCTAAACGGGGAGCCAAAAGAAGATAATTAAATAGAAATAAAAAGAACCAGTGGAGAGACCATATTGAAAGTATTATTGTATAATCTATTCAAAATCTATATATTAATACGTGGGAGAAAAACTTTGTAACCCTTTTTACGAAAAATGGGGAAACGTAGGTGCATGAAATTTCTCACAGTTATAGTTTATATGGTGATTTATGGTTGAAGTCTGTTGACAACAAGTTGACAAATTGAAAATGGATTATTGTTTTTTTTTATTTAATTGAAGATACTATTAGACAATGATTAAATGGCCAGTCTGAGATCAGCTGAGTCCCAGAGACAAGAATTGAAAAAAACTATGATGAAGTCAATATTTTTTACAAAATATAGGTAGTAGTCCTAATGTCGTTGCAGGTAAGGTCGAATTTCGACCATTGGGTGTGTTTTTAAATACTCACTACTATGTCTCACGGTCCTAAGATCCCCGCTCAAGTCTTTGGGGTCCACAAAGTCCGGCTCCCGTGGTTTGGGCTTGATGGCGTTGAGCGCGGGAGTGGCCTTCTCTGCCACTTCTTCCTTCTTCTTTTGCCTCTTTTCTCTTAATACCACTTGTTTCTTCTCCTTCTCTACAACGGCTGCTTTCAGTTTGCGCAACCTGGTAAACAGTTCATTTTTTTTGTTTAGAGTCTTCTATGAAAAGGACTTTAGAGTCAAATATTCATTTTAAACTAAACCTAAATCAACAAATAATTGCTGGAAATGGCATTTACATAATAAAATCAATGATAGAACGATTCATAGTGATGAACGATTCATAGTGATAAACGATAATCCATACACTACACAGTACACACCTTACAATTAAAAACGTTTTTACAATAAATATATAATAAAAAGATAAAAACAGATTACATTAATTGTAACTTTTTTATGAGTAAGACGGTTTATACAGGATACAGTTTATTTGTGATTAATTTAGTCAGTAACCACAAAATGAGTTTATGAAAATGGCCTTTTTATTTGCTGAACAAAGCCTGCTAGAAAATGGACCCAGATCGGCCAATATCCTAAATGCTACTTTATCAAAAATCATTTATTGCCAGAATTAAGTTACAAAGGTCTTAAGAGTCCGGGTGCCATCATAATACCAAGATAATTTACCATATTTGAGTTATTATTCAATTTATGATAGTAATTACCTGTACAAATATTCACTGCAAAATACATACCAAAAAATATGAACGATTACAATTTAGTATGTAAATATTGGATATTATTGGATATATTATAACCTAGGTAATTACTATCATAAGCTGAATAATAACTCAAATAATATTATGGTAAATATTCTCGTATGGGAAATTATCTGGATTGCACCCGAGCTCTTAAGATAATAATAATTTGCAGCTTTAAGGTCTCTCAGTTTAACTAGCGTTACTCACTTGTATATATCCGTAATCTTCTTCTTATCAATCTTCTCTCTCTTCAGCCTCTCTTTCTCAGCCAGCCGCTCCTTCTGTTTCCTTCTCGCCTTGTGGTCTTTCTTCTTATTCTGGACGGGGGGGTTGATGGCTCTGTACTCGTTGTCAGAGGGCTGTTCGTCCTTGTCATCCTCTGGTTTGTGGGGCAAAGGGAGACCGGCGCTCATTTCCTCGCGCCATTGTTTCTGGAATTTGGGGGATAGAGGAATAGAGTGACTTGGAAATGTCGTTTTCGTCCTTATGTTACATAAAGGTTCTTCAGATAAGAGTCTGTATGCACTGTAAGGCTTCTTATAACAGACGAACGGCACTTGCCAATGGCAGTCGGCAGATACAACTGCAGATGAGCCGTTCGTCTGTATTAAATATCTCGAGCAATTAGAAGCAATATCGCCGAAATAATTGCCGCAATTTATTGAAATTACTCCATATTGCTCCACTAATTGCTCCAGATCAGTCCATTCGAGTCGCCGAGCAATTATTGCTCATGTAATGGTGCGCTTATACAGGCAACTAACGTTCGTCGACGACCGTCACGGCTACATCAAGCAATTTGCGACAATAAGCAGCAATATTGCGCAATACAATTTGCCTGGAATTTTCAAGCCCATAGGATATATCTGCGACATTGAGCGATATGAATTATCTGGAGCAATATCGCCCAAATGAAATTGCTCCACATTGCTCCACTAATTGCTCCAGATCGGTCCATTCGAGTCGCCGAGCAATTACTGCCGCAATGATTGCTAGTGTAACTCATGTAAGCGCATCTTAAGAAGCCTAAGAGCAAGGCGACATTTCCGACTTGCCTTATTGCGTTGAGTTGTTGGAACGCATATTAAATTATGATAGCACAGCACGTCATTTTTCATTCACCCTTCTATTCTGCCTGTTTCAACACCCACAACAACGCAACGCGCCAATGCGGTAAACAAGTATCATTAAAAATTAAATATTTAAGTTAGACATTCTGAAAAGATTTGATTCCAATTTTTTCAGCAGTAAACCCATTTTGAAGAAATCCAATAGGCAGAATTTTACAAGGCACGGCGACGTGCAACGTTGCGTCGTCGTGACGTGCATTTTCACGTTACGTTAACGTAAATTTGCAACGTAACGTGCCACGTTACCGCACGATGACGACGTCGAGACGTGGACATGTAGACAGGGCCTTACCTCCTTCTCCTGCTGCGTGACGCGGCTGAACATGCCGGTGGTGACGCGGTGCAGGTGCGCCTCCTTCCTCATCATCACCTGCTCGTGCTTTACCACCTCTTGGAGGAGTTCCTGGTGCTCCTGGAAAGTTTCAATTTAAAGGTAGATTTTTTTTAAGAATTGGATGGGGCTCGAAACAGTGAGTCGGATTCGACAACATTCATGCTCGACAGCAAATATACGCGCAGCGCCCACAGTTGGGCAAAAGTCGATAAAATTACGATTACAAGTAAAACAGTATTTGAGAATCAATATACCAAAACGCATTTAATGATTGATTGTGTGGTAGTAAAAAACAAACGGGCAATATCTAGTGAATCCCTGCTAATATTATAAATGAGATTTGTCTGTCAGTCTGTTACCTCTTAATGTTTAAATAACAGAACCAATTTAAATAATTTTGGTATAATGATACTTTGAAGTTTGAGACAGGAAAAGTCTGAAAAATCATGGTTTGCGTGCGATAATTGAACTTTGACGCGACAAACAATATGTAGTGATTTTTTAATACACATTAAATCATAATATAGCAATCACAAACCTGGAATGATGGGTTGTAGCTGACACCTGGGTGGGGCAGCTCTACTGCGGCTCTGGTGACGACAGTCTTGGGCAGAGCGGGCTTGGGTCGGAGACGTTTGGTCGTCGGCACATTGTGCAGCTGAGCTTCCGGCGATATGAACTCACCACACAGCGTCGCTGGGATACCTTTAGCTTCTGGCACTGAAAAACAATAATGTTCAGTAAAGCTTTTATTCTATATAAAAGAAAAACATAACTTTGTTGTTTAATAGCATATTAAAACAGGCTATACAACATTTAGTGAACAAGTGTGTAAAAAAGTTTTTTAAATTAATGTGTAAGCAAATAAATTACAATATATGTATATACTTCATATATTAAAGAGCTCATTATTTATATGATCAACCAAAATATAAAAACCGGCCAAGTGCGAGTTGGACTCGCCCATGAAGGGTTCCGCAGCAGCAATAAGATTTTACCATTTATGACGTATAAAAAAAAACTACGTGCTAGATCTCGTTCAAACCAATTTTCGTTGGTAGTTTTTATAGTAATGTACATCATATATTTTTTTTAGAATTATCATGCCCCTACTTTAGAAGTTAGAGGGGGGGGACACACATTTTACCACTTTGGAAGGGTCTCTCTCGCAAACTATTCAGGTTAGAAAAAAATGATGTAAGAAACCTCAATATCATTTTTGAAGACCTATCCATAGATACGCCACACGCATAGGTTACGCGAAAAAATTTTTTTTTATTTCAGTTGTATCTATGGGGACCCCTAAAATTTTTGATATTTTCTATCAAAATCCTAATGCGGTTCACAGATTACATCTACTTACCAAGTTTCAATAGTATAGCTCTTATAGTTTTGGAGAAAAGTGGCTGTGACATACGGACGGACGGACGGACAGACAGGCAGACAGACAGACAGACAGACAGACATACATGACGAATCTATAAGGGTTCCGTTTTTTGCCATTTGGCTACGGAACCCTAAAAACGAAAACTTTTATTACCATCATCTCCCCACAAATTTTTATCAAAAGTCTGTCTAACAGATTTAGACTTCTTCTTCTTCTCGTATGCTATCTTTTTATTCTTTTTAATCAGTTCCACTCTCTTGGCGAGGGTGCCTTTTTCATATTTTCTTTTATCTGACACCTTGGATAGGGCTGTTGGTTTGGTGCCAGCTGGGTTCACATGGTTCCTCTTGGCATTGGGATCAGGCACCTGAAAGTATTGTTTTATAACACTAATAAGCAACAGTGTTAATCTACATCTTCATTTTACAATAGTAGCAGTTTGTGTCTAAACACACTAGGCCGAAAATACTAACGGTCTTACTACAAAAGATTTAAATACCTGTTGATCAGTTGATTAGAAAAAAATTCAGTACACAATGGTCTCAAAACAACTGTTCAATAGATGTTTAAATCTTTTATGTTAAGACAGTAAGTGTCCCTGAGCTACTTAAATTTTATTATGTTTTAATTTTTGTGAATATAAATGAGAAGTCCAGGTCTCTATAATGCTTTAGATTCAAATGTGTTAGTTGCACACATTGAGATCTATACTAGTGGAGAGAGCCTTACAACCAGTATAAGTGTGAAAAGCGTGTCAAGTTAGAACTTAGGTCCGACCTACTTGGTCATAACAAAGGAATCAGTCTGCATATTTCATGTAAGAAAATGTTAATAAAGATTTTTAGTGAACATTTTATGCTAGATATTGTTGAGTTTTGTGGTTCTGCTAAATAATAAACCTTAAGAAAGGCCAAAGAATGCCTCAAACACATGGATTTAACATTAAATATGTAAGTTTTGAACAATGTTTTTGGGCTTTTCAATCTGTATTTTTGTAAACTGAAAAGATAATTTACAAGTTTAATAATCCCTTATTCATGCTATATATAGGGCATTAGTGCTAAACAATTTACCTTTGATGCAGGTAGTAGAACTTCAAAACACTTTGGTGTTTCTGCTAATTGGGCCCTTTTCTTTTGCTTAAGTGATAGTTGTTTAACATTTGGCTTATCTTCAACTTTTTGCTCCTTCTTTTCATCACCAGCTGTGTCTATGATAAAGAGCTCTTCATTGGCCTTTTCTTCAAATTTACTAAAATATAATAATTGGAGTACATTAATTTATTTTGGTGCATCTTATAGAGCAGGGGTTGGCAAGTAATTTTAGGTGGGGTCCGAATACTGTGGGAAAATTTTAAAGTCCAGAAAAAAATATAATTGTATTATAGGACAAGTATGTGTTTTTCTGGACCTCTTATTACAATATTTCGCAGTCCACGATCCGACCTTTCGCGGTCCGCAGACCAACCGCAGTCCGCCTGTAAGTTGCCTACCTATGTTATGTATATGTCGTAGGATGATTTGATAAATCCGTGTTTTCGCGAAATCCCTAGAATTTTCGCGAAAATTCGATTTATCAAATCATCCTACGACATCGTACGACCTACGACATATAGACCATCATTCAAAGTATTGAAACTTTCTTTCTGGAACATACATTGTAAATTGCACCTCAAAAACAATTTAAGTTAATAAAAATGAACCTAAAAAAGTTATAAAATTATAAGAAAACATGTTCCAAAACATAACCTACCCGAGTCGTTCTTCTAGCCTCTGGTCTTCGAGATACGCTTCGACATCGGTAATATCACAATGTTTACGCCATGCTGCTTTATTTCTTTTAGAAACGCGCTTCTTTTTAGTTGTTGTAGTCGTCATTATTTATTATTTACGCAAAAAATCACATGGACCCTACGAATTTTGAAAATAAAATGAAAGAAGTGACAGATTTTTTTTTTTTTTTTTTCTTCTATTTTGGCAACTTGACACAAAGGATGCGTATTGTGCCACAGACAGGGTAAAAAGGTAAGGAACGGCGGAAGGAATAAAAGGAAACGGAATTTGGAAGAAAGTTAATTAAAACAGTGTGGTAAATAGTTAAATTCTACAATAAACTAAATGACATATAACTTATTCTAAATATTAATATTATTTAATGATAAGTAATTAGATATACAATTATATACATATTTATCATTGGAAGCAAGTAGTATATTTACAGAAGTAGGAAATGGAATAGGGATTAAAGACAGTTTATTATACAGTTGGGAATGATCATGGAGGGAACACGATAGGATAATGTGGTTTAAGTCACCTACTTCTCCACAGTCACATAAATCATCATCTTTAACGCCAATTCTCCTAAGATGCGTTGGAATGCACATATGACCCAGTCTCATCCGAATAATTGATGTTGTTATATTTTTAGAGAGGAATATTTTAGAAAACCAGGGCTTAGTAGGGATCTCTGGTTGAATTTTACGATACTGTATAGCTTTTGTTTGACTACTCAAGGCCCACGACTTATTCCAAGATTTCAATAGGGAACTCCGTGCCAGAGCAGCCAAATCATGCGCATAATTATTAAAAGGGAACAAATCACCACTGAAAACAGCCTCTTTTGCCAATTTGTCGGCAATTTCATTGCCAACAATTCCGCAATGGCTAGGTATCCATATAAATGTTATTGAAAAGCCTTGAAGTTTACATTGATATAGAAGGTTTCTAACTTGGACAATAATTGGATAACAATTTTTTGATTTAAAAGGAAATTTAATCAGGGATTGTAGAGAGCTTAAAGAATCTGTAAATATTAGAGTCTCTTTAAGTCTGCCAAGTAAAATATACTCAAGAGCCTTAAAAAGGCCGTAACACTCTCCTGTAAAAACAGATGTTTCAGGCGGAAACTTTACTTTTTGTACAATATTATATTGTAAATGGTAGACACCAACTCCAACACAACTATCTGTAGTATCCTTAGATGCATCTGTATACATGTGGTGGTAACCCTGCCAATTGTTATTCGTGATGTACTTAAATATATTGTTAGCAAAATATGTATCTGTTTTTTGAATGCCAATGTCAAGTCTAATATCTGGCACAAGCGTTAGAGCTTCATATACTGAATCAAATAATGGAAAAGTTTGAGAACGAAAAGTGGGGGCGTCAATTACTAAGAATTTACGATAACTATTAAGAAGTAAGGGATGAGATTTATGATGCCAGTATTTATTATTACTATGACACAGTTGAAATAAAGTTCTAAGTTTTGGAATTAAGGGATGATTTTTAAATTGATAACAACGAACAAAATATTTATCCGCCAGATATTGTCGACGGAGTTGAAGAGGAGGTTCGCAACATTCCAACTGAAGTGCGTTTATTGGAGATGATCTCATAGCTCCGCAGATTATACGCAAGGCTTTCGCTTGTATTTTGTCCATTTTTTGTAGACCAGTTACGCTACACGGCTCCAAAAGAAAAGTGCCATAATCTAGGACACTCCTAATTATTGCATTATAAATTAATTTCATAGTAAATGGATGTGATCCCCACCAGACACCAGATAAACACCTTAACATATTTAGAAGCCGCTCACATTTGGAACAGATGTAATCGATGTGTGCGTTGCCATTTAATTTTCCATCTAAATATAGCCCTAAAAATTTGACTTTGTCTTTAACGGGAATTGGCACTCCATCATAAATAATAGTAATAGGAGGAGGCATACGCATACGGGTAAATAAGACGACGGAACTTTTATTGATGGACAAGTCTAAGCCATGCTTGTCCATCCAAGATTTTAACTGTTTCAAAGCGCTAATAAGATCTCTACATGCAATATTTATCGAACTATTGATTACATAAATAGCCTTGTCATCTGCATATTGAAGTAATTTTATGATACTTAAATCTAGACAATTTTCTAAGTCGGATGTGTATATATCGTAAAGTAGTGGACTTAAGACTGACCCCTGAGGAATGCCTTTTCGAACAGTTCTAGTTTCCAAAGAGTTATTTAAAATTATTATTCTTTCTATTAAAATATTAATAATGAAATTTACTAAACTTAAAGGCAAACCAAATTGAATTAGCTTTTCCTTTAGGATACTTATAATAATATTATCATATGCAGAATTTATATCCAAAAAAGATGCAACAACAGATTTATTTTCTGTGAATGCTGTGCGTATATCTGTGGTTAATATGGCAATATTATCTATGGTACCTCTACCTTTGCGGAATCCAAACTGTGTATTCGAAAGGAGGTTATGTTTTTCTACAAACCATTCTAGTCTGTTTTTCGCTAAATGTTCCGCAATCTTTAATAAAACAGAGGATAGAACAATGGGTCGATATGATGTAGCCAAAGATGGGGGTTTGTTGGGTTTTGGTACTGGAATAACTTTTTGTTTTCTCCATGAAGTGGGTAAATTACCAGTTATTAAAATTTGGTTTACTAACTTGAGGTAGTATTGTAAAATTTCCTCATCAGCATGTTGAAAGAAAGAATATGGAATGCCATCTAAACCGGGAGAAGAATCTTTTAAGTTTTGTACTACCCCTTTTAACTCTTCTATTGTAAAAAGCGAATTTAGGTCTTCAAAATTTACATTTTGTAAAGGAGGAGGAGGTTCAATAGAAATAGTGGGAGGAGCTAAATTATCTAGAAACTCAGAAGCTAAAGAGTCAGATATAGGATGAGATGGGGTAGTGAATGCAGATCTATACCGTCTTATGTTTTTCCATACTATAGTAGGATGAATACCTGGATTCAATGATAAGCAAAAATTTCTCCAACTAAGTAACTTCTTTTTCCTGAATAATTTCTTAGTATCCTTAACGCAATCAAGATATAGCTGATAGTTGGCTATGTTTGGATTTGTATTATATTGTTTTTCAATCTCTTTCCTATTCTTAATGGCAACTGTGCATTCTTGATCCCACCAAGGTGGAGATGGTGTATGATGACGTGAAGTATTTTTTTTTGGAAATGATTCATCAGCAGCTTTTATAAATGCTGCAGTCAAAGCCTCAGCACATAGTGACTCATTTTCTGATGATATTTCAGGAAGAAAAGATAACTGATTCCTGAGTGAAGTTTGAAATTTATCCCAGTTAGAATTATTGTTAATATGATACTTTATTGATTCAGACTGATTCGATTTACTTTTATCTTTACCTGGAAATGATAGAATTATAGGAAAGTGATCACTTCCATGACTTGACTGTAACACATTCCAATGAAAAACAGATGATAGATTTGGTGAACATATTGACAAATCTGGTGCACTACAACCTTCATGAGGAGCAGTGCGCCGAGTAGGTTGGCCGGAATTGAGAATACACAGTTTATTATAATCTATTAAATCTAAAACTTCGTAACCCCATTGATTGTCTTTGTGACTCCCCCATGACTGATGCTGTGCATTGAAGTCTCCTAGAATTACTACTGGTTGTGGTAATTGGCTAATAATACTTTTTATTTCAGAGAAGATGTAATATGAAGGATGAGGTATATACAGTGAAACAAAACATATGTTATTTACAGATGCAGCAATGATTGAAAAATCAGAGTGATGTGATGGAAGAGGAATGTGATGAAATGATTGATGGTGTTTGATGAGCATGGCTGTACCACCATACCCATCTGATCTGTCTTCCCTGAGACAAGTGTAGCCAGAAATCCTGAAAAGTGATTCCGGCTTGAGCCATGTCTCTTGTAAGGAAAGAACAATAGGTTTGTATTTATTAATTAAAAAAATAATTTCGTGTTTTTTACTAACCACACTGCGGCAATTCCACTGGACTACGTTGTCCATTGTTGGAAGTGGTATTAATTTGTGATTCAGTGGTGAATATGGCAGCGTTGGACGGTGATAAAGATGATAATGATGTAATCAGTTTGTTTAATGCTAAAATTGTTTCTTGTATCGAATCCATGTTAATACCGGGAGCTGGATATGCAGATCCATTATCTCCTAATGGAGGATTATAATCTTTTATTAAGCTATTATGTGTTTGTCTGTCATACCCATTTTGTTGTTTCTGTGGCAATTTTGGTTGTTTGAAAACAGTTTTTTTATATGACCGTTGCATTAAATTCAAATTCTGTTTATTATTATTGTTGTTGAAAAATGATTTTTGTGTATTTACAGGTGATGATGATGAAGAAGTAGATGATATTAACACGTCAGAATATAATTTTGAAATGGGAGGATGTAACTTAGAAGCTTCTGAGTAGGATAGACAATTGTGAGCCATTGACTCCTTAATTGATTTTTGGCGTTGGAATTCTGGGCATTTTTTATCAGTTGCAATGTGCGAACCGTGGCAAATACAACAGTAAATAGACTCCTCTTCAACTGAGCAACTATCACCAGCATGCCCTTGGCCACACCTAAAGCATCTAGGTGTTGACCGACATTGGTTTTTGACATGTCCGTATCTACAGCAATTGAAGCACTGTATTGTAGGGAATATATATAAGTCTACAGGAAGTGCATTATAGCACATGAAGACTCTCTTTGGTAGCGTCTGTCCATCAAATGTTATTACCACAGATTCGGTGTTATTAAATTGAGCGGTTCCATTCACTATTGTTTTTTTCTTTAACCTCCTAATTTTTAGTATTTCACCACATCCAATTGGTAAAGTAATATTATTTATAACATCATCATCGGACCAATCAGCAGGTATGCCTCTAACTAATCCTATTCTACTCACCTGAAATGATGGAATAAAAGATTTAAATTGTTCTGAATTGAATTGAGGGTTACTTATAAAACTATTGGCTTCATTATATGAAGAAAAGGCTACAGATAATCGGTTTCTGGCTATTTTCTTAATACTACCATCTACAATATTTTTAATGTTATTTGTTTTCAAGTAATGGCCAAACACTATAGGGTGAAAGTTTATGTTTTCATTAGGTGACTTTGGTACCTTTTGTATATGGACAATATACGGAGAGGAGTCTGTATCTTTATACAGCATCCTACCGACCCGTGAATCTAAGCCCTGGGATTTTTGAGTTGTATTCACATTTGGTTGAGTTTCAAGGATAATGTCTTGTTTAGGAATATTGTGGTTTTCGGTATCGCTAAGACACATGCAATTGATATCAGGCTTGGCCTTTTTCGGGTCTTTTTTTATTTTTTTCTGGCACTTTTTGCAACGCTTCCTAGGAATCGCTGGACGTTTTCTGGTATTTACAGAGCATGAGGTGTCGGTGTCCATGCTCGAATCGTTCGATATAGTAACATAATGACCAACGGGGGGACCAGGTCCCCCCGGGTCGGGCTCCTCCATAATATTCTTATGAACTACGATATATAAATGAAAACTTACCAAATAAAATTAATATATACAAAAACTAAGAAAATTAAAACTAAAACTACACTATTTAATTAACTAATTATAGACATAAAAAAAATATTAAAATTTTCCGAAAAAATACCGCGTCCGCCCTTTGCGAGTTCCCGCGCTTTTTTCAAAGTGACAGATGTCTTACGTCACAACACAGTCATGCTTTCTTCTTCTTCTTCTTCGTATTTACTTTACTTCGTCGATGATGAAAATTAAAAATATATTAATATATACTATACTGGGTTCTTTTAGGACTTGTTTTAAATAAAACCAATTTTTCGAATTAAATTTATTCGAATCACTTAAAATTAGTTAACTATATCGTATAATGTTTATACTAATGGCATAATTTAGTGGTGCCGTAGGCGGTTCATTCCTCGCAGTCTTCCTCTTCATCTTCGGCCTCTTCGTCAGCCGGCTCTGAAAAGTAAGAAAAATCCATGTTAATAACTTAATGTTAAACCCAAATTAAACCATCAATCCCCAAGCAGCCGCGGCACCCGGCCGTCGCATAAGGCTGTTTACACACACGCCGCAGCGGCAGCGGCACCGTCACCGCCGCTGCAATACTTATACGTCTTGTATTTCTATGGGCCCTTACGGCGCCGCAGCGACAGCGGCACGGTATCGCCACCGCCGCGGCGGCGCCGTGTGTAAGGGCAAATAGAAATACAAGGATGAGTAATGCCACCTCGGTGGTGCCGCTGCCGCTGCGGGCTGCGGGCTGCGGCGCGTGTGTAAACAACCTAACAATTGAAAATCTATTGTCTGCCATTCTCACGATCGAGGTATTAAAGTTATTAATTAAAAGGGTAACCATGCATTTTACAAAAGATACCGTACATTGGAGTCTGACATTGGCACCAATGTAGACCAAGAGCCAATGGCTGCCAGACTCATGTTATAAAGTTTTTTTTATTAGTTTAATTTTTTATATCTTACCTTTATTAGAAATTCTTACTATTTCCATACTTATTTTTGTGAAGGCAAATAGGAATGTGGACAAGTGTATTTTTAACCCCCGACAAAAAAGAGGGGTGTTATAAGTTTGACGTGTCTGTCTGTCTGTTTGTCTGTGTGTGTATCTGTCCGTGGCATCGTAGCATCCAAACGGGTGGACCGATTTTGATCTAGTTTTTTTTGTTTGAAAGCTGACATGATCGAGAGTGTTCTTAGCTATAATTCATCATCATCAGCCTCCTCAGTGCTAGAAAATCAGGGTTTATCTGGTTCATGAAAGGCCGTTAGCAACTTGTAGCACATACCACCGCCAAGTCACTGATAGTGATTACCTATCTCGATTCAGATCGCTGTGAATTGATCCTTAAACTTGTTATGTGAAATCAAACAAAAACGAAACATAAGCGGTCCCCCGCCACACCTTGACAACAATTATGGACTAAAATATTACTTTACACAAGTTAGGAATTATTTGAAC